>NC_091186.1:29022215-29052215 GCF_040958095.1 Procambarus clarkii
TATCTCTCTCTCTCTCTCCTCTCTCCCTCTCTCTCCCTCTCTCTCCCTCTCTCTCCCTCTCTCTCTCTTTCTCTCTCTTTCTCTCTCTTTCTCTCTCTCTCTCTCTCTCTCTCTCTCTCTCTCTCTCTCTCTCTCTCTCTCTCTCTCTCTCTCTCTCTCTGTCTCCGCCTCTTTCTGGTTGGTTTTTGGTGAACCCTGAACCTTAAACCTGCCTTCACCTTTCCAGGTCTTCCCTCAGATAAAATTGGCCATGTAGTTATGAGATGCTGCCATCTTAACCTCTTATCCACTATCTATGACAATAATCACTTTAATGATCTAAATTGCAGATATTTTGCAGCACATGATGTAAACAATGTATTAACTCATAATCACAATATCTCTGTAATCAATTTGAACGTTAGATCCCTAGGTAAACACTTCGATGATGTTAGTGCCTTGATTGAAACTATTGGCAACAAATTCTCTTTTATTATACTTACTGAAACATGGTTGAAAGAGGATACTACTCAACTCTTTAACATGCCTAACTACTCAGCAATTCACAACTGTCGTCAACTTCAGAGAGGTGGTGGCACTGCTCTTTACTACCACCAAGAACTAACATGCTTAAAAGAAATTAGAACTAGAGACTGCTATGGGGAGTATATCTTCGCCAGCTTCAGAGTCAAGGGTGCCGAGTCTGTCCTGTCTGTGGGTGCAGTCTATAGAATTCCCAACACTGATGTGTCTGAATTCAACTCAAACCTTAGAAATCTAATACTTGATAACAGACTGAACAAAAACCACCTAATTATCGCAGGGGACTTTAATATTGACCTCTGCGAGCCAGAACACCCTACTGCTGTTAGCTTCCTCAACTGTATGAATTCCTGCTTCCTCATACCCTTAATCACTAGACCTACTAGAATCACTGATAGCACTGCCACGACTCTAGATCACATTTGGACCAACATAACCTCTCCGCTTACTTCAGGTATAATCACCGATAGCACTACAGACCATTACCCCACATTTCTCTTAACTAACATTAGCAAACCACCTCTAGAAACAAGGGAGTTAAGCTTTAGGCTGCACAATGAAACTGCTATAAACAACTTTATAACTGCTGCTGATAATGTCAACTGGGAGTCCGAGTTAGGTAACATAGGGGACATCAACCTAGCAGTGCAATCTTTTCTACAAACAACTCTTAGCCTTTATAACACCCACTGTCCTAGGCTTACAAAACAAGTCACAAGCAAAAGGCTTAACAATCCTTGGCTTACAAAGGGAATACTGAAATCCATTAACAAAAAACACGACCTTGAGAAGAAGTATAGGTTAGGAATTGTCTCCAAAGAATTCTCAAAGAATTACTCATTATTGCTATCTAAGATAATTAGACGAGCCAAAACTAAATACTACGAAGATAAATTTACTCAAATAAAGAGCAACATTAAACAAACTTGGAGCACAATTTCACAAATATTGGGATCAAAGAAATCTTTAAATAACAAACCGACTCTCTTGTCTAATAACGATGGTCAGCTTTCAGCCTCTGATTCTGCTATTGAGTTCAATAGGTTCTTCTCTTCCATTGGTTCATCCCTTGCAAATGATATTCCATCTTCCAGTACTGACATTAAGGACTATCTTACAGGTAACTATCCACAGTCTCTGTACCTAAAGCCTATTAACTCCACTGACGTCAATGAGATAATCCTTTCCCTTAAAACCAAGTCTGGTGCCCTTGAGAAGATACCAACTTTAATTTACAAAAAAGCCTCCAGATCTTTAGCCCCTGCTATTGCTTTGCTCTTCAACAAGTCACTTGAACTCCAAACCTTTCCAGATATTCTAAAAAAAGCGAGAGTAACGCCTGTCCACAAATGTGGTGACCCCACAGATGTTAACAACTACAGACCTATATCAATCCTGCCAAACTTGTCAAAAATTTTTGAAAAACTAATATATAAGCAGCTTTACTCATATCTAGCCAAACTCAATATACTTAGCCCTTGCCAATATGGCTTCAGACCCAAAAAAAGCACTAACGATGCACTTATTAGTATGCTTAACTCGATTCATACAGCTCTTGATAAAAATGAGTTCCCTGTTGGGTTATTTGTGGACCTGCGTAAAGCTTTTGATACTGTCAACCACCATAACCTTCTTCTTAAATTACATCATTATGGAGTCAGAGGACACTCCCTACAATACCTTGAGTCCTACCTTACTGACAGGCTCCAATATGTTTCTGTGAATAATACAATTTCTCCCACCCTACCCATCAACATTGGTGTTCCTCAGGGCAGCATACTTGGCCCTCTCCTCTTTCTCATCTACATTAATGACCTTCCAAATGCCTCCCAACACCTCAAACCAATTCTATTTGCTGACGACACAACCTTCATTTACTCCAGTCCTGACCCTCTTGCTCTAAATGCCACAGTAAATACTGAGCTAAATAAAGTCCATCTTTGGCTAACTGCCAACAAACTCACCCTTAACATTGACAAAACTTTCTATATTCTGTTTGGCAACAAATCCTCTAGTCAAATAAATCTCAAAATAAACAATACCCAAATTTGTAACAAATTAGATGGCAAATTCCTTGGCATTCTCATTGACCACAAGCTGAATTTCCAGGGACACATTCTAAATATATCAAAAAAAGTTTCAAAAACTGTGGGCATTCTTTCTAAGATCAGATATTATGTACCACGCCCTGCCCTGGTGACTCTATTACTCCCTTATCTATCCTTATCTCAACTATGGTATTTGTGCTTGGGGTTCTACTACCCAAAATCACTTACGTCCTCTAATTACCCAACACAAAGCTGCTATTAGAACAATATCCAACTCTGGCCCCAGACATCACTCGGTACCCCTACTCAAATCTCTGAATATGTTAGATATTAAGTCACTGCACATTCTCTCATGTGTATTATACATATATAAAACGCTAAACTATAATGCCAATCCTGATCTCAAAAGCTTCATAGAAGGTTGTAACAGAACCCATGAGCACCACACCAGAAATAAATACAGTTTTGATATTCCTAGAGTACGACTTAATCAAACTAGAAATGCTCTGCAAATCAAGGGGCCCAGAATGTGGAATGACCTTCCCAACCATGTTAAAGACTGTACCTCTCTCAACCAGTTTAAGATAAAAACTAAACACTACCTAATAAATTCCCTGTAATCTACCTCACTCCTCTATTGTCAACCCATGTCTGTTATTTTCTTTTTTTAATCAACACTGTTTGTCAACCTATTGTATTTGTGCTGCTTTTTCAGTCATGTTCCCCCTTTTTTTTTTTTTTTTTTATCTTTATTTGTATTTGTTCTCAACACTTTTTATTCTTTATGCTCAATTAGTATTAAGTTCTAGATATTAATGTTTTTCTTGCCCGAAACGCATTGCGTAATAGTGGCTTTAGGCATTGTATGTACTAGCTCTATCTATATATCAATCCATTAATGTAACATCACTTGTATGTATATACCTTACCTGAATAAACATCTGAATCTGAATCTAGTGGCAGTTGACTGATGCTAGAGAGAATAAGCTGCCTGCAGGGTTACATATTTTCTGTATTTTTTTATTTTACCCTTTACTATTTCATGTTTTTTTTATTTTTCCCATTTTGTTTTTCTTGTTTCCGATTTTAATTTACCTTACTATTGTCTGATTTCGCTCGCCCTGCCTTTGTGCTGGCTTTTTTTCTTCTGTTAGAGTAATCTTGAAGCCTCTGCTCCTTGTTCTTATCTGAGGGGACCAGGTTTTGGGCTCAAGGCTCTGGTTGGCTTGTTAAAGATTCAAAAGGGCCTGGTGTAAATAAAATTGGATGGAACTAACCAGGATGTAGTAACATATGCTATCGAAGGACCCACCAGAAAGATGCATTCCATGACATTCAGCACTGATTTTATAGATATTCTGGTTAATTTATGAGTTTAAGAATTCATGCTATGTATTATGTATTTGACAACATTGTGCAATATCATATAAATCATTAATAACAACAATAAATATTCCACTCCCGTTAAAATGATCGTATCATTGAATTTGCAGATGTTAGAGAGTCTTGACTAAATAAAGATTTGATAGGATAATAAAGCCATACCAAATCTAAGAATTTGTGAATACAGGCTTATAGGGAACTGCACAAGTTGGATATAAGACAATTTAACTCAAATTTCAGAGATAGATTTTTTCTTGTACTGTATCAAAGTAGCACAGGGCTTTATATAAAACTAAATGGGTAGAACACCTAGAGAAATACTATATAATAACAGACAGACAGTATGGTTTTCGATCTGGAAGATCCTGTGTAACAAATTTACTCAGCTTCTATGATGGCGCCACAGAGATTTTACAGGAAAGAGATAATTGGGTTGACTGCATCTATCAGGACTTAAAAAAAGGATTTCGACCGAGTTCCACACAAGAGGTTGTTCTAGAGCATATTGGAGGAGTGACAGGTAGGCTTCTAACATGGATGGAAAATTTTCTGACAGAAAAATGAGGGCAGTAATCAGTGGTAATGTATCGGACTGGAGAAATGTCCCAAGTGGAGTACCACAGGGTTCAGTTCTAGCACTAGTACTGCTTATTGTCTACATAAACAATCCACCAGATGGAATACAGAATTATATGAACATATTTGCTGATGATGCTAAGCTAATAGGGAAGATAAGTAACTTAGATGATTTTCATGCCCATTAAGAACACCTGGACAAAATAAGTGTATGGAGCACCACTTGGCAAATGGAATTTAATATGAATAAATGCCATGTTATGGAATGTGGAATAGGAGGACATAGACCTCTGACAACCTATAAATTACGTGAAAAATCTTCAAAGAATTCTGATAAAGAAAGAGATCTAGGGGTGGTTCTAAATAGAACACCATCATCTGAGGACCACATAAAGAACATCGTGCGAGGAGCCTATGATTCACTTTCTAACTTCAGAATTGCTTTTAAGTACATGGATTGCAAAATATTAAAGAAATTGTTCAGGACTTTTGTTTGACCAAAGCTGGAATATGCAGCAGTTGTATGGTGCTTCTATCCTAAGAAGTACATGAACAAACTGGAAAAGGTGCAAAGACATGCCACTAAGTGGCTCCCAGAACTGAAGGATAAGCGCACTGAGGAGAGGTTAGTGGCATTAAAAATGCCAAAACCCGGAGAAAAAGAGAAGATATGATCACTATGTACAATATAGTAATGGTAATTGATAAAATTGATAGGGGAAAATTCCTGAGACCTGGAACTTCAAGAACGAGGTCATATATTTGAACTAACTAAACAAAGCTACTGAAGAAATATAAGAAAAATTCACTTTCGCAAACAGTGGTAGACGTTTGGAACCAAGCTAAATGAAAAGGTGGTGGAGGCCAGAACCATCAGTAATTTCAAAGCATTATATGATAGATTACTGGGAAAATGGGACATAACAAGCATAGCACTCATCCTGTAACTACACTCAGGTAATTACATGTTATCAAATAAAGCAGTGTCCCATGGCCCTCAATCGCAATACTATAGTATAGCTTTCCATTTGCATGTATTCATAAGCCATAGATTGGATAATGATTTGTCATTTACATGAGTTTTCAGTTGATCATGGAAATGTGCTCTCTGTGATAAGTTTTGCTCTTCATATAGACAGAATAATTACACTATAATCCTATGAATAAAAAAGTGGTAAACCTATCTAATTTTTACAGACAAATTCAGCAAGATGGAGAATGCCGAACTGAAGAAGAACTTCATTGAGAATTACTGCGTGAAAGTGAAAGACGAGGAAGGACTCATAACCTACGAGATCAACACTGAAGTTAATCACAAGGATGAAGATGGCAAGATACAGGTTATGTCCATTGGACCTGTGAATGAGGGCCCCATCAAGTCGGTTCTCCTGCTGGGAGAGACAGGCGCCGGCAAGACCAGAGTCCTCAACACTATGATCAACCATCTGTTAGGTGTCAACTTTGACGATAATTTTAGGTTCCAATTGAAAGATTATGTTGAAAGTGATGATCTCCTCCAAGTGGAAAGCCAGACAGAATATATCACTGCCTACATTGTCTCCCATCAACTTGGAATGCCTATTGAGTGTAATTATATGTTGATTGATACACCTGGGTTTGGTGACACTAGAATGAACCACGATAAAGTCCCAATAGAGCGACTAACAATTTTCCTGACAAGTAATTGTGGTATAGATGACCTTAATTGTGTTGCCTTAGTTGCTAAGGCAAACCAAAACAGGGTAACATCATACCAGATACAAATGCTAGAAGACTTTACTTCAGTGCTGGGAAGTAATATTGGTGATATAACGCAGCTTCTGGCAACATTTGCAACTGATGACAATTCGGCAGTTGTTGATGTGGTGAAACATGCTGGAGTCCAGTTTGTCAACTTGTACCAATTTGACAACGGGCTTCTATATGATCCACTTTGTGATGGTCTCCTCCAGAATCACAAACATGCATACCTTACGTATAGATGGAACAGGATGCAAGCAGAGTATACCAGATTTTTTGAAGAGCTACAAAGGTCTATTCCAGTAAATCTCAAAAGAACTGGGGACCTTTTGCTGGAGAAAAAATTACTTGAAGAAACAAAAATTGAAATGATAGATGTTGTAAAGAGTATGGATCGTATAATCAACATAATTAATAATAAGCATAAAGAGATCAAGAAAATTGAAGATGAGGTAAATAGAATCACAGTAACAACAAGACGAGAGATCCCGGTAAAAGCTGAATATCCAATGACTAGTGGGTATCATGTCCACAACTGTGAAACTTGCCAAAAAAGTTGTAAAATATGTGATGACCCAAAAAATCTTCGTGCTGCAGTTGCAGGAACTGGTACTGGGGTTGGCACTGCAGTTTTTTCAGGAATTATCACTTCATTAATTTCTGGAGGAGTGATGGGGGCAGAGGTGGGTGTTCTAGGTGGTCCAGTAGGAGTTGCAATTGGTGCAGGCATTGGATGTGGCATTGGTTTAGCCACTGGCCTCGCTACAGGACTTGTATTGAGGAAAACAAAGGCAAGTTGTCTCAGTAGTTTGTATGGGCAATGCACCAGTGATGGATGCTCTCATGATATGAAGTCCCATAAAATTGAAACCCGAATGTACATCATGGAAGAAATAATAGTAACTGATGATAATGAGAAGGCCAAGTATGATGACTTTAAGAACACCTTAAGACAGTTAAGAACACAGGTTGAAGAGAATAGAAGTACACTGAATGATTTTGAGGAAGATGTGCTACAGATTGCTCATGCTTTGTTGAGACACTAATATAATAGTTGAACTGAGCCTGGGACACAACAGCTTGAACCCAAGTTCTGTAATAGATGAAATAATCATGAGTGAGCAAGAGAACCGGCAACATGTTAATCTTTTACAGATGTTCAAGAGCACAATAATGCTATTACAAGATCAAGAATTCAGTGATGCAGGTGCTGATGACCATATTGTTTAAAAACACACTTATACTGATGACATTGTCTGTAGTACTGATGCAATTGATACTGAAAAACACATTACTGTAGTACTAATGACACTATACAATAGTCAGCGTCTCAACATTATGGACTTGTATTTTGTATTGTATATTGAGTAAAATTGAAATATAATATTTAGTATTGACTAATTTCTTTCAGGCAAGGCTCAAATTGTAGCTAATAATAAAAAAAGCTTTGTAATGGCTATGAATAAAAATTAAAAGCATGGCTCAATGGCATTAACCCATGTACTGCATATTATATATATATATATATATGTATATATATATATATATAATATATATATATATATATATATATATATATATATATATATATATATATATATATATATATATATATATATAACTGAAAACTCACACCCCAGAAGTGACTCGAACCCATACTCCCACAACTGGTATGTACAGGGACGCCTTAATCCGCTTGACCATCACGACCGGACAAAAGGAAGTGATAGCCGAGGCTATATGAACCACTTCCCCGCCGGCACTCGGATGGTAATCTTGGGCATAGCATTTTATCAAATCACCTCATTCTTTGGGGCACACGTGAGGAACACAAATGCAAACAAGCCTGAATGGTCCCCAGGACTATATACAACTGAAAACTCACACCCCAGAAGTGACTCGAACCCATACTCCCATACTGAGTTTTCAGTTGTATATAGTCCTGGGGACCATTCAGGCTTGTTTGCATTTGTGTTCCTCACGTGTGCCCCAAAGAATGAGGTGATTTGATAAAATGCTATGCCCAAGATTACCATCCGAGTGCCGGCGGGGAAGTGGTTCATATAGCCTCGGCTATCACTTCCTTTTGTCCGGTCGTGATGGTCAAGCGGATTAAGGCGTCCCTGTACATACCAGTTGTGGGAGTATGGGTTCGAGTCACTTCTGGGGTGTGAGTTTTCAGTTGTATATAGTCCTGGGGACCATTCAGGCTTGTTTGCATTTGTGTTCCTCACGTGTGCCCCAAAGAATGAGGTGATTTGATAAAATGCTATGCCCAAGATTACCATCCGAGTGCCGGCGGGGAAGTGGTTCATATAGCCTCGGCTATCACTTCCTTTTGTCCGGTCGTGATGGTCAAGCGGATTAAGGCGTCCCTGTACATACCAGTTGTGGGAGTATGGGTTCGAGTCACTTCTGGGGTGTGAGTTTTCAGTTGTATATAGTCCTGGGGACCATTCAGGCTTGTTTGCATTTGTGTTCCTCACGTGTGCCCCAAAGAATGAGGTGATTTGATAAAATGCTATGCCCAAGATTACCATCCGAGTGCCGGCGGGGAAGTGGTTCATATAGCCTCGGCTATCACTTCCTTTTGTCCGGTCGTGATGGTCAAGCGGATTAAGGCGTCCCTGTACATACCAGTTGTGGGAGTATGGGTTCGAGTCACTTCTGGGGTGTGAGTTTTCAGTTGTATATAGTCCTGGGGACCATTCAGGCTTGTTTGCATTTGTGTTCCTCACGTGTGCCCCAAAGAATGAGGTGATTTGATAAAATGCTATGCCCAAGATTACCATCCGAGTGCCGGCGGGGAAGTGGTTCATATAGCCTCGGCTATCACTTCCTTTTGTCCGGTCGTGATGGTCAAGCGGATTAAGGCGTCCCTGTACATACCAGTTGTGGGAGTATGGGTTCGAGTCACTTCTGGGGTGTGAGTTTTCAGTTGTATATAGTCCTGGGGACCATTCAGGCTTGTTTGCATTTGTGTTCCTCACGTGTGCCCCAAAGAATGAGGTGATTTGATAAAATGCTATGCCCAAGATTACCATCCGAGTGCCGGCGGGGAAGTGGTTCATATAGCCTCGGCTATCACTTCCTTTTGTCCGGTCGTGATGGTCAAGCGGATTAAGGCGTCCCTGTACATACCAGTTGTGGGAGTATGGGTTCGAGTCACTTCTGGGGTGTGAGTTTTCAGTTGTATATAGTCCTGGGGACCATTCAGGCTTGTTTGCATTTGTGTTCCTCACGTGTGCCCCAAAGAATGAGGTGATTTGATAAAATGCTATGCCCAAGATTACCATCCGAGTGCCGGCGGGGAAGTGGTTCATATAGCCTCGGCTATCACTTCCTTTTGTCCGGTCGTGATGGTCAAGCGGATTAAGGCGTCCCTGTACATACCAGTTGTGGGAGTATGGGTTCGAGTCACTTCTGGGGTGTGAGTTTTCAGTTGTATATAGTCCTGGGGACCATTCAGGCTTGTTTGCATATATATATATATATATATATATATATATATATATATATATATATATATATATATATATATATATATATATATATATATATATATATATATAATGTATTTATATATATATATATATATATATATATATATATATATGTCGTACCTAGTAGCCAGAACGCACTTCTCAGCCTACTATGCAAGGCCCGATTTGCCTAATAAGCCAAGTTTTCATGAATTAATATATTTTCCCTAATTTTTTTCTTATGAAATGATAAAGCTACCCATTTCATTATGTATGAGGTTAATTTTTTTTTATTGGAGTTACAATTAACGTAGATATTTGACCGAACCTAACCAACCCTACCTAACCTAACCTAACCTATCTTTATAAGTTAGGTTAGGTTAGGTAACCAAAAAAGTTAAGTTAGGTTAGGTTAGGTAGGTTAGGTAGTGGAAAAACAACTAATTCATGAAAACTTGGCTTATTAGGCAAATCGGGCCTTGCATAGTAGGCTGAGAAGTGCGTTCTGGCTACTAGGTACGACATATATATATATATATATATATATATATATATATATTGACGGTGTTCCCCCCCTTTATATTTCTCCCACGCCTGCTGTAAGAGTCATATTCACTTTTCCCGAGCATTCTCTACGCTGCGGGCAACAGTTTGATATATGTGGGAGCGTGTAGTATTCTCTCGTTGGCGAAAAATTCGTAAAAGAGGAGTATTTTGGCCCGTTGCTTAGGCCCTTTAGGACGCCAATCTGGTGCTGGCCCCTCCGTTTTGCGCCAAAACTGTGTGACGTCAGTGGCACCGGATTGGTCACTGACAGTGACGTGGCACAGGGAGTCAATGAAAACCGCCCCTGGCAAGTATGACGTCACGAAGGCAGGGGGGTCCGGAGATCGCGCCTCTTGTCAAGGTGGACGGATGTGTGAAGGTTGGTCTTGTCAGATTTGACAGTTGTACCCCGTCCCGTGGGTTTTATGCGTCACCCGTAGTCTGCAAGTATGCTGTGAGGTCTTGTTACGGCCCTATTGGGTCGCAACTGGGTTCTTCTCTGATATTATTAGAGTTTGGGTATCCGGCCCGAAGTTAGTAGTGGCTTTCAAGGGATGTGTTCCGTAATGCAAGTAAATTAAAGGGGAAAGGGATACTAATGCACTAATTTAAATATATTATTTAACCACCACCATAAATAAATAACAGTTACACAGGGTTATAAATACACTCTAATGTACAGAATTGTCTTCCTCTGAAGACATAGGATGCTCCACGGTGCTCACGATGAGTAGCCCTGGTTCTCTTCTTCTGGCCCACGAAGAATCCTCAGATTCTCTAAGCGAATCTACCCCGGCCACAGGCCAGCCAAATCACAGTCCCACTGGGTGCACCGTTGTGGAGGCCTTCAACAACAAATCCAGCCTGTAGCTGGCAGGTTCCAATCAGCTCCGCTGCGTAGGCCACTCCACGACCGATACTAGGGTTGCGAGCCCTAGGCAGGAGCCTCGTGTGATCCTGTTGATCACTCTCCTCTCTATAGCACCACAGTGGCTAGTCTCTTCCACCAGTCAACCCCTGGGTACGACGAATCCTCAACTCTGCCACATCACAGGCAGGCTAACACTCTCAGCAGTGTTCGTCCGGGAGCAACTCACAGCTTCTGCAGCAAACACGTGGAGAGACTTTGGCTGCCTTGGGTAGACTGCCTCAACGTCCAATACAGCAGTCCCAGGTCGACTCTGTAATCAGACACGTCATTAGTACTTGGGCTAGGGACACTCTAGGGCACCTCACTTACAGGCTTAGACACAAACGCCCACCTATCCACTCCATAGATGGCGTTGTTGTCTAAGCGTCACCTCACCAGAGGTCAGCAGCGGCTATGTTACGAGCTGATTAAGACGAGCTGATTAAGACGGGAAACCAACCGCTATGGCCGGTATATCCCGTCCTCACTAGATGGCTTCGTCCTTTTGGAGGGGATTTCGGGAGCCGACTCACAGATGGCGTGGTCGTCACAGCTCCGTGTTACGACTCTGGGCTCGGGTCCGTAACACCTCCCCACCAAAAAGAATTTGGTTTGGGTCTCTATAAAGAAAAAGAAAAAGACAAACCAAATTAGTACGTGGATACAACTCCAAATGGATTCACGTACACTATAAACTGGAGTGGCGAGGCTGTCTTGTCCACAGAACTGTCCTAATGAAAAACTCAGGCACAAAGGGAACTTGAAGATGGAAGGCAATGACCTGCCTGAAGTGATCTTCCACACCTCCACTAAGATGTCAAGCTGGGGCATAATCTCATGTGTCTCGAGTAAGGATTGGTATAGACACGATCTGGAGCGACTCGACACTTCCCTGTGTCGTGGCACCGATGATGGCTGGTCACAGACGGCATTTCTGGTACCGGTCCGGTAGTCCTTCCAAGGAGACTGGAACCTGGAATACAGGGGTCTGATAATTTAGAGTGACAGCGACAGTGGGTAAGTCAGTACTTACAGCACACGCCTCTACTAGGCCCACACCTAGTCCCAACAGGGCTGTTCGTACATCGACGGTGGTGTCCGCTCTACCACCGTCAGGTCGACCAACGTTCCGCATAACGCTACCTCCAGGCTTCACGCGGGGGGTCCAATCCCTGGGATCTCTTCGCGATGTTCAAGGGAGCCATCATCTGTCGGGTCGTCCACTGGTCCTTACTGAGAACACACACGGGAAGAAGACAAAATACTGCTAAGAGACATATGGCCAACTGAGGGATAAGCTTCCTGAGCCTGTAATGTCCATAGCCGGCTATATCCATTAGCCTGGTTTGGACCGAAGAGGGCACTATAACCTTCGCACATACCTCCAACGTCTGGGGAATCTCTGGCCGGTTCAATGAACGCTTGACCTTGCCATACCGCAAGTACTCATCCACCTTCGCTCCAGATTCTTTGGTATCCGTGGGTGCTTGTACACGAGGCCTCTCTTCTCGCTCAGTCGTTTCTGCCACCATAACCTCATGCTTCTTGTCGGGAGAAGAATCAGGAGACTTTGCTACAATACTGTCAATCTGTAGGTGAGAGGAAGGATTAAACATGTCATCTAATTCCGGGTCTGTCTGTACCTGGATATTACCACTGCTTGCTGTTACCTCAGTACTTGCTGTTCCGGCTGGCTCGTCCACAATCTTGGGATGATTGTAGCTCCAATCTGTCACAAGTCGTTGGCTAGTATTACGTCAATCCCAGCTATAGGTAGGGTATCAACTACTGCCAACGCACATATGCCGCTGAAGTAAGGCGAGTCAAGATGTACCGGCACTAAGGGGGCGACGTACCGCGTCCTAGGAAACCTAACCAGGACAACCTCTTGTCTCCCATCCACACTCATTTCCTCGGGTAACGAGTTTTTCACGGTCAGGGACTGGGCTGCTCCACTATCTCTGAGCACTATAACTGATCTACCAGTATGATCACTCGATACATACCCGCTTGAAGTGTGAGGGGAAAACATTCCTGGTTCTTCCTGACTAGTCATAGACTGGCTTCCTACTGGTGGTGTCACACAGCTCATCAACATCACCTCCCTACGTGGGCCGCTACCTCTTCTGCCTCGGCACATAGCAGCTATATGCCCTTTCTGCCCACAAGTCCAGCACACCATATTCCTCCTATGACTACGGGGTTTCGGACTGTTAGGACTGGTCCTTCGAGGGCTACTTGGGGGTGTCTTCACAGCGCTTTGTGAGACGAGTCTCTCCTCTTCCTGACGAGGCTTTCCAAACAGATGGGGGTAATTCTTCGGGACATACCTAGTGGAAGACTTATGTGTCAGGATGTATTCCTCAGTCATGGTGGCTGCCGCACTCAAGGTCTCCACCTGCTGCTCTTCTAGGTACGTCTTTAGATCTCCTGCCAGGCAGTCTTTGAAATCCTCTAACAGTATGAGCTGCTCGAGGTCTTCTTTGGTCTCCACCTTCCGAGAGGCACACCATTCTTGGAAAAGCCGCTCCTTGATGGTCGCGAATTCGGTGAAAGTGTGCTCTGAGGTCTTTTTCAGGTTTTTAAACTTCTGCCTGTAAGCCTCAGGTACCAATTGGTATGCCATGAGCACTACTTTCTTCACCTTGTCGTAATCACCGGAGTCATCAAGGGACAACGTGGAGTAGGCGATTTGGGCCTTCCCAGTCAAGACGGACTGTATCATGATAGCCCAATTCTCCCTTGGCCACTCCAAAGAGGCTGCGATTTTCTCGAAGGCCGCGAAGAACTTCGAAACTTCCTTCTCGTTGAACTTCGGGACCATTTTGATGTTCCTCACCGGATCGAAAATACTTGTTTCCATTGTTTGCCTCCCACCGCCTAATCGCAATACTTCTAGCTCATGTTGTCTCTCCTTTTCATTTTCTTCTCTCTCTCGCTCTTCTCTTTCTCGTTTCTCTTCTGTTTCTCGCTCTTCTCTTTCTTGTTTCTCTTCTCTTTCTCGCTCTTTTCTTCTTTCTTCTCTTTGTGGGAACCAACCTGTGAGATTTATATGAATTTATATAGAATTTATATTTACGTTAATTTATATACTTCGATAGCAATTTGTATAATGATAAGTGGACTGTATTTCTGCAATAATCTCATAATCTCACAAATCGATCCTCTACACATTAGGGGGGTTTATTAAATTAATATATATGCAGCCAATCAAACTACAGTATTAACTACATACATTGAAAAGGTTCCTTATCTTATAGTACAGCAGGTTAGTCCACCAGGTATAACTAGGGTGTAGACACCAAATTATCCTCTTTGAGGTAGCTTCCATATCACCCAGTAACTGGTGCACAAAATCTTGCATCCTCGTCTTGACCTGTCAAAAGTGCGCTAGCTGTGAAGCCAGAATCCTATATATGACAAGTATTTCAGAGAAAACTGTACATGGAACATGAAGACCTGGCTTAATTACCTTTAGTTTGAGGCGATTTCGTGATCTAACCGGGTCACCCTATATCCTGACATTAATGGCCATAAATGAATGATAAACGGGTTTCGGATAGACACTTAACTTGAATTTGTAGACAGCGTGTGATAATGGTGCACCTTTGGTTTCCATAACACTTCGTCCAAGTAAAATTAACAGGAGCCGAATTTGCTCCCGTGTGAGCCTCTGGTCTCGTATAAACAATGGCTGCCCTCCTTCCTCACTCTGACGCCTGGCCTACATTGTCCACATTTCAGAAAGTGATAGAAGGGTCACATTTACTCTACTTTAATATTGATAATTAAGTTAATTTATATAAGATGTTTTTATGATGGTAAAGTCCAAAGACTAATGTATTTAAGAATAATTCCCACCATAATAGGTGGAGAATATAATAGTATGTGGTGATGATATCCCGTTTTCTATAGACGGTAATTCCACTAAAAGTTACGTTTTCTATGGGTAACTTGTTGGTAATACAGCAGCACTTATTATCTGTCTGTATATTAAATGGTGTCGGATTTTCCGACACTCTTTCTCTTTCTTGTTCTTCTCTTTCTCTTTCTCGTTCTAATTCTAAACGCCTCATCTCTAATTCTTTTTCTTGTCTCTCTCTTTCCATTTCTAATTTCTTCCATTCTATCTCGCGATTTATTTCCAAGGCACGCATTTTGACAGTACGAAAGCTAATATTCAGCTCACCTGCATTGCTGTCAATGTCACTGCCCTTATCTTCCTTTTCAGTGGAAGCTATTTCCTCACCTTCCTTTATACTATGTGCTTCGCTTTCCTTTTCTCTTCTGCCTTCAAATGCCGGTGAACCTTGGACAAGATCTCCACACGGGAATCTCTGGCACGTATCTTTATCTCCAAATAGGCACTTACTAATACGAGTTCCTGTTTTCCCAGATATTTTAATCTGGCAAGACAGTCCTCCCTGTTCAGAAAGGCCTGAACATCGTCCAGATCGTCGATGGTCGCTTTTCTGCCATTGTCACTTAGATGGAGCACTAGCACTTAACACACTGCTTTACTTTAGCACTTAACGCACCGAGCACCGTTCTACGTCAATATTGCACTTTATCGCACCTAACACCGCACTTGCCAATATTGCACGTAATTACACCGGGCACCGCACTACGATATTGCACGTAATCACACCGGGCACCGCACTACGATATTGCACGTAATCATACCGGGCACCGCACTACGCAATACTGCACTTAATCACAGCGAGCACCGCACTCTACAATATTGCACTGAATCAATCCGAGCACCGCACAGGACGTATAACGTCCTAATAGTCAACAACGAAGGGAATTATTTACAGGGGATTGCGCTACTTCACCACCCCTGTCAAACATACTTGACAAGGGGTCGAATCCCGCTGGGGATGCCAATTATGGTACAGCCCTATTGGGTCGCAACTGGGTTCTTCTCTGATATTATTAGAGTTTGGGTATCCGGCCCCAAGTTAGTAGTGGCTTTCAAGGGATGTGTTCCGTAACGCAAGTAAATTAAAGGGGAAAGGGATACTAATGCACTAATTTAAATATATTATTAAACCACCACCATAAATAAATAACAATCAGTCACACGGGGTTATAAATACACTCTAATGTACAGAATTGTCTTCCTCTGAAGACATAGGATGCTCCATGGTGCTCACGATGAGTAGCCCTGGTTCTCTTCTTCTGGCCCACGAAGAATCCTTAGATTCTCTAGGCGAATCTACCCCAGCCACAGGCCAGCCAAATCACAGTCCCACTGGGTGCACCGTCGTGGAGGCCTTCAACCACAAATCCAGCCTGTAGCTGGCAGGTTCCAATCAGCTCCGCTGCGTAGGCCACTCCACGACCGATACTAGGGTTGCGAGCCCTAGGCAGGAGCCTCGTGTGATCCTGCTGATCACTCTCCTCTCTGTAGCATCACAGTGGCTAGTCTCTTCCACCAGTCAACCCCCGGGTACGACGAATCCTCAACTCTGCCACGTCACAGGCAGGGTAACACTCTCAGCAGTGTTCGTCCAGGAGCAACTCATAACTTCTGCAGCAAACACGTGGAGAGACTTTGGCTGCCTTGGGTAGACTGCCTCAACGTCCAATACAGCAGTCCCAGGTCGACTCTGTAATCAGACACGTCATTAGTACTTGGGCTAGGGACACTCTAGGGCACCTCACTTACAGGCTTAGACACAAACGCCCACCTATCCACTCCATAGATGGCGTTGCTGTCTAAGCGTCACCTCACCAGAGGTCAGCAGCGGCTATGTTACGAGCTGATTAAGACGGGAAATTAACCCCTGTGGTCGGTATATCCTGTCCTCACTAGATGGCTTCGTCCTTTTGGAGGGGATTTCGGGAGCTGACTCACAGATGGCGTGGTCGTCACAGCTCCGTGTTACGACGCTGGGCTCGGGTCCGTAACAGGTCTTCCCTTGTTCACGTGTTGGACTGAAGAGGAAATCGACGGATTATTGAGCAACAAGTGCTCCAGGGACAGATGCTGTGCAAGAGTGTGAAGTCTAGACAGTGACGGCTGGGACGTCTGATAGCTTCACAGTTACGACGTAGCTGGGCCAATCCACCGGGAAGCAGTGAAAGAAGAAAACTAATTGGGAATCAGGACGACTGCAGCCGAGAAGTAGGTTGGCAGCCGTCCCAGCAAACATTTTCATGTTTTTAAAACATCCTAAAAACGACATTTCATTGTTTTCAGCACGTTTATAATTACGTTTAGAAAAGGTTTTTTGAGAACTTTTATATACAACCTTAGAACGTAAATAATTAACATTTCTAAAAACTTTTTTATAATCTTTTAATTACCAACATTAAAACGTTTAGGGTAAATTAGGGTATAATAATTTTTTAATTCATATCTGAAATAGAAAGGGAGAGAAAGAAAGAAGACATATCTGAGAAAGAAATGGACATCCTATATATGTATGTGTAAATTACAAATAAATAGGGTACAAAAAGAGAATTAAAATATTATATTTATTTAATTAAGAATGAGTAATACAACAAAATAAATGTAATAGCTCGAAATATATAGACTATATCTATAACAGAATATAAAAGTAAAAATTTAAAAATCTATAAAAATCTATATATGCAATATGTGAACACAATAGATTTTGTGATCAAGCAGCCTGTGATTCATGTCATGCTGAGATCAGTCTGACGTTACAAGCAGTTATTGTTACTTAAAACTAAAACAAGTAAAATTTTCCGAGTATACATATAACACTATAGTTTTTCTATGACTAATAATAAAAATCTATTAATCAAAAGTTTAGGACTAATTAACTAAAAATAAAAATCTACAAGTGAATGTAAACACAGTCAAGTATAATATTCATGTAGAAAGAGAAAGAAAAAGAGAGAGAAGGAAAGAAAGAGAAAGAAAGAAAGGGAGAAAGAGAGAGAGAAAGAAAAGAAAAAACAGTCATGTATAATATTCATATTAGCACCATGCAATATAACTTAGATTAAGTAAAAATCTCAGACATTTTTAAATCAAATGAAATATGAGAGCCAGAGAGAGAGAGCGAGAGCCAGAGAGAGAGAGCGAGAGCCAGAGAGAGAGCGTGAGCCAGAGCCAGAGAGAGCGCGTGAGCCAGAGCCAGAGAGAGAGTCAGTGCTAGAGATAGAGTCATAGCCAGAGAGAGAGAGCCAGAGAGAGAGAGCCAGAGAGAGAGCCAGAGAGAGAGAGCCAGAGAGAGAGAGAGCCAGAGAGAGAGAGAGCCAGAGAGAGAGAGAGCCAGAGAGAGAGAGAGAGCCAGAGAGCCAGAGAAAGAGAGAGAGAGAGAGAGAGCCAGAGAGAGCGAGAGCCAGAGAAAGAGAGAAAGAGAGAGAGAGAGAGAGCCAGAGAGAGAGAGCGCCAGAGCCAGAGAGAGAGAGAGCCAGAGAGAAAGAGAGAGCCAGAAAGAGAGAGAGAGCCAGAGCCAGAGAGAGAGAGAGAGCCAGAGCCAGAGAGAGAGAGAGCCAGAGGGAGAGAGAGAAGAGCCAGAGAGAGAGAGAGAGAGCAAGAGAGCCAGAGAGAGAGAGTGAGAGAGAGAGCCAGAGAGAGAGCAAGAGAGCCAGAGAGAGAGAGAGCAAGAGAGCCAGAGAGAGAGAGCGAGAGAGAGAGAGAGAGAGCGAGAGAGAGAGCCAGAGAGAGAGCCAGAGAGAGAGAGAGAGAGAGAGAGAGAGAGAGAGAGAGAGAGAGAGAGAGAGAGAGAGAGAGAGAGAGAGAGAGAGAGAGAAAGAGAGAGACAGACAGAGACAGAAAGACACACACACAACAAAAGAGGAGACAGAACAAAATTAAGGCAAGGAGAGAGGAGACAGAACAGAAACAACAGAGAGAGGAGAGAAATGAGAAATCATTGAAGAGAAGGGGAAGAGAAACACAAGATAAGAAAAAGATACAAGAAAAATATACAAGATAAAAATGACATAAATGAATACCACAAATATAAAAAGTAAAGGAAGAGAGAAGCTAGAAGAGACAGGAAACGAGAGGTGTTAGAAGAGAGGAGGAAAGGAGAGATTAAAAGACAAGAAAAACAGGAGAGAAACGTAAAAGAAATAAAAAAAAGGGACATTTGTGAGGAGAGAAAATAAAGAGACCAGAGAAGACCATATATCAAGAGTGTGAGGATAAAGACTTATATATTTTCTTAGTAGACATCCTCTGGCTCTTGTTGCCCCTCTTGTATACGAATTGTACTTGCAAGTTTTCCCTGAAGAGATATTAACAAAATTAATATTTAATTATTTATTTATATAAATTACACACACAAACTTTATATATATATATATATATATATATATATATATATATATATATATATATATATATATATATATATATATAAATTATATAATTTCGTAAACCTCACCCTGTAAACATTCATGTTTCTACATGTTAAACAAGCTACGAGGATGAGGGAAGGGGATGTTCCCTCCATGCTGGATATTATATTTACCAGGAAAGAGAAAGATATATTTATCATTCGGTACCTCCCTCCTTTGGTACCTCCCTTTTCCTCCTTTCAGTACCTCCCTCCTTTTACCCAAGTGACATTGTCACTTGGGTAAAAGTGACCATGTCTTTTTGGGAATAAAGTATGCAATGCATTATAATCTGGAAGAAAATGAGCTTGAAGCAGTTGAAAAACCTGACTTGTGGAGAGGTCATTATGGGGAACTCAGATATTTCCTTAAGGAATTTGACAAACACTTGCTGTTAGGACATGAAGTAAATGAGATGTATGTCAAGTTTTGTGAAATATATGATAATGGCACAACAAAATTTATACTAAAGCAGAGATGCAGAACTAGGAAAAAGGGAAAAATTGCCCAAACATACAAGCAATACAAAGATGCGAGAAACAACAATAGCAGTAAGGAGAGGGGCAGAAAGACTATGACTTTCGGTCATATTCAACAACACAAATATACATACACACACACACATTATTGGAAAAAATTGGAATTGGAATATTGGAAAAAATAATTACAACTAAATGGGTAGAACACCTGGAGAGAAATGATATAATTTCAGACAGACAGTATGGTTTTCGATTTGGAAGATCCTGTGTATCGAATTTACTCAGTTTCTATGATCGAGCAACAGATATATTACAGGAAAGAGATGGTTGGGTTGACTGCATATATCTGGACCTAAAAAAGGCATTCGACAGAGTTCCACATAGAGAGGTTGTTCTGGAAACTGGAAAATATTGGAGGGGTGACAGGTAAGCTTCTAACATGGATGAAAAATTTTCTGACTGATAGAAAAATGACGGCAGTAATCAGAGGCAATGTATCGGACTGGAGAAATGTCACAAGTGGAGTACCACAGGGTTCAGTTCTTGCACCAGTGATGTTTATTGTCTACATAAATGATCTACCAGTTGGTATACAGAATTACATGAACATGTTTGCTGATGATGCTAAGATAATAGGAAGGATAAGAAATTTAGATGATTGTCATGCCCTTCAAGAAAACCTGGATAAAATAAGTATATGGAGCACCACTTGGCAAATGGAATTTAATGTTAATAAATGCCATGTTATGGAATGTGGAACAGGAGAACATAGACCCCACACAACCTATACATTATGTGAGAAATCTTTAAAGAATTCTGATAAAGAAAGAGATCTAGGGGTGGTTCTAGATAGAAAACTATCACCTGAGGACCACATAAAGAATATTGTGCGAGGAGCCTATGCTACGCTTTCTAACTTTAGAATTGCGTTTAAATACATGGATGGTGATATACTAAAGAAATTGTTCTTGACTTTTGTTACGCCAAAGCTAGAATATGCAGCTGTTGTGTGGTGCCCAACAACAGAAGTTGGCCCATATCTTAAGAAGCACATCAACAAACTGGAAAAGGTGCAAAGACATGCTACTAAGTGGCTCCCAGAACCGAAGGGCAAGAGCTACGAGGAGAGGTTAGAGGCATTAAATATGCCAAAACTAAAAGACAGAAGAAAGAGGTGATATGATCACTACATACAAAATAGTAACAGGAATTGATAAAATCGACAGGGAAGATTTCCTGAGACCTGGAACTTCAAGAACAGGAGGTCATAGATTGAAACTAGCTTAACACAGATGCTAAAGAAATATAAGAAAATTCACTTTCGCAAATAGAGTGGTAGACGGTTGGAACAAGTTAGGTGAGAAGGTGGTGGAGGCCAAGACTGTCAGTAGTTTCAAAGCGTTATATGACAAAGAGTGCTGGGAAGACTGTCTCATCCTGTAACTACACTTAGGTAATTACACACACACACTATATATATATATATATATATATATATATATATATATATATATATATATATATATATATATATATATATATATATATATATATATATGCGAACAAGCCTGAATGGTCCCCAGGACAATATGCAACTGAAAACTCACACCCCAGAAGTGACTCGAACCCATACTCCCAGGAGCCACGCAACTGGTATGTACAAGACGCCTTAATCCACTTGACCATCACGACCGGACATAATGAGGTGATAGCCGAGGCTATCACCGAGGCTATGCCCAAGATTACTATCCGAGTGCCGGCGGTGGGGTGGTTCAAATAGCCTCGGCTATCACCTCATTATGTCCGGTCGTGATGGTCAAGTGGATTAAGGCGTCTTGTACATACCAGTTGCGTGGCTCCTGGGAGTATGGGTTCGAGTCACTTCTGGGGTGTGAGTTTTCAGTTATATATATATATATATATATATATATATATATATGTCGTACCTAGTAGCCAGAACGCACTTTTCAGCCTACTATGCAAGGCCCGATTTGATTTGCCTAATAAGCCAAGTTTTCATGAATTAATATATTTTCTCTATTTTTTTTCTTATGAAATGATAAAGCTATCCATTTCATTATGTAGGAGGTCAATTCTTTTTTATTGGAGTTAAAATTAATATAGATATATGACCGAACCTAACCAACCCTACCTAACCTATCTTTATAGGTTAGGTTAGGTAGCTGAAAATGTTAGGTTAGGTAGTCGAAAAAACATTAATTCATGAAAACTTGGCTTATTAGGCAAATCGGGCCTTGCATAGTAGGCTGAGATGTGCGTTCTGGCTACTAGGTACGACACATTATATATATATTTATATATATATATATATATATATATATATATATATATATATATATATATATATATATATTTATATATATATATATATATATATATATATATATATATATATATATATTATATATATATATATATATATATATATATATATATATATATATATATATATATATGCGAACAAGCCTGAATGGTCCCCAGGACAATATGCAACTGAAAACTCACACCCCAGAAGTGACTCGAACCCATACTCCCAGAAGCAACGCAACTGGTATGTTCAAGACGCCTTAATCCACTTGACCATCACGACCGGACATAATGAGGTGATAGCCGAGGCTATTTGAACCACCCCACCGCCGGCACTCGGATAGTAATCTTGGGCATAGCCTCGGTTCAAATAGCCTCGGCTATCACCTCATTATGTC
Source organism: Procambarus clarkii (assembly GCF_040958095.1). Lineage (NCBI taxonomy): Eukaryota > Metazoa > Arthropoda > Malacostraca > Decapoda > Cambaridae > Procambarus > Procambarus clarkii. The sequence continues at coordinate 29,044,953 of NC_091186.1, forward strand.
TGGTCGTGATGGTCAAGTGGATTAAGGCGTCTTGTACATACCAGTTGCGTTGCTTCTGGGAGTATGGGTTCGAGTCACTTCTGGGGTGTGAGTTTTCAGTTGCATATTGTCCTGGGGACCATTCAGGCTTGTTCGCATTTGTGTTCCTCACGTGTGCCCCAAAGAATGAGGTGATTTGGTAAAATGCTATGCCCAAGATTACTATCTGAGTGCTGGCGGTGGGGTGGTTCAAATAGCCTCGGCTATCACCTCATTATGTCCGGTCGTGATGGTCAAGTGGATTAAGGCGTCTTGTACATACCAGTTGCGTTGCTTCTGGGAGTATGGGTTCGAGTCACTTCTGGGGTGTGAGTTTTCAGTTATATATATATATATATATATATATATATATATATATATATATATATATATATATATATATATATATATATATATAAATATAAATATATATATATATATATGTCGTACCTAGTAGCCAGAACGCACTTCTCAGCCTACTATGCAAGGCCCGATTTGCCTAATAAGCCAAGTTTTCATGAATTAATTGTTTTTCGACTACCTAACCTAACCTAACATTTTCGGCTACCTAACCTAACCTAACCTAACCTATAAAGATAGGTTAGGTTAGGTTAGGTAGGGTTGGTTAGGTTCGGTCATATATCTACGTTAATTTTAACTCCAATAAAAAAAAATTGACCTCATACATAATGAAATGGGTATCTTAATCATTTCATAAGAAAAAAATTAGAGAAAATATATTAATCCAGGAAAACTTGGCTTATTAGGCAAATCGGGCCTTGCATAGTAGGCTGAGAAGTGCGTTCTGGCTACTAGGTACGACAAATATATATATATATATATATATATATATTGTGACGATAATCTCCTTCAAGAGATTGAGCCTGCTCTTCCCTCCAAAATTACGTCTTCACAATTATATAAAAAGACTATGGAAGAAATGTCCAACAACGACAACAACACCAGCACCAGCAAGGCTTGCCAGGGTGAGCAGAAACGTATGCATCCAGCCACCTGTTCGAACTCCAACCACCAAACTACCCGTTGATCGCTACGGCTCCGCTGATTGGTCGCCGGTCTGGCTGCACCTGCACTCGCCCCCAATACTACCTGATGTCTGGGGTCGCCCCAACATCAGTCCTCAGAATGTTCCGTGCTTTCGTAGCCAGCACTCCTCCCAGCTAGACGTTAGCGTGTACTGAGAGAGGTGGTGGCTTTAAGCCAATATTCCAGCACCTCCCACTTAACTTTTGTGTTGCACTTCTTATTATTTTGCCTTAACGTAACTTTCATTGTGTCATTTAAGTATTCTTATTATTTTGATTCATTGATTTTATTATACATATTTGTTTGTCCATATTTTCATGTTTTGATTTATTTAACGTAATTAAAATTTCATTGTTAAAGTTTACTTGTGTTTTGTGTGTCTTCTCCTTACCTTACCACAGACGAAGTTCCAGTTTTTCTATTTTTTTTTATAACTATGTGACGAGGCCATACCCCTAGCATTAAACAGCCAAACACCAACGCGTTACCGTCACAAGTTATATGGGGGCCTGTCCTAGGAGCCTCACTCAGGTACTGGTGCCAAGTGGTAATTTATGGTAAGCGTATTTAACTCTGTTAACGTAGCTTTACTATTTTTCATTCAATTTCATTTTTTATAAGGTGCGGTGTATTGTGCATTACGAGAGTAACATATAGTGAAGGTGAGACAACTTTGGATTACGTGGTGACTGTAGGCCGCAGTCATACTCTTAATTGGTCATCTCTCCCTCCTTGTTATTACTCGTATTTACCATCTATGTCCCTTGAATATTTCTCATTCTGACAGATCATCATATTGGTACCCTGGTACTGTGGTCTGCCCCGGGTCAAGAGTACCCAATCTTCTGCAATCTGACTGTAGGAGGACAAAGAGGGCCATAGTTCCTCTAGCTCGAACTTTAGTTGCTGAATTGGGACCTCAGCAGCAGTTCTCGTCACCAGTTGACACCTCGCACCCCTACACGTCAGTCAGAGATGATGATACATACAACGGTAGGGAATTAGCTTATTTTTTCAGAGCACAAAAGTTCGCTAATTCTGTAAGTATCATATTAAATTCAGTGGGAAAAACTTGCTTTATGTCCTATAGAGACTTGGCAAGGTATGCCTACATTCTTGGACTACCAATTTTACTTTTGAAGCATTTAACTGTTTCATTTGTTTTCGAAACTTTGTTTCATTTGTTAGTAGGATTTTCTTGCCCTTATTCTCTTACATGAGTACCGGGTACAAGATTTCCTGCGCCCTTGATTTAATTTAATATCTTTCACTTAACGTTAATTGTTAAAGATCACACAGGATAGGTACCAGTTGCCACGTTGTCCTGTTTCTGACATTTCATTATTGAACATTCGTGTACCTTTATTTGCTAATTTCACCATGTTTCGTCTCCAAACTTTCCGTGCAAATCCAGCAGGTGAAATAGGGACTTTGAGTCGTGCCAAGAGGACTGAACTACAAACTCTTGCACATGAGTATCAACTAGAAGTTCCCTACCAAGCCAACAAAAATGACCTACACAACCTGTTGCTGGATTACTATTTAGAGCAAGGTAAGATAGACTCTGAAACTCATGAAACTTACTATATTGCAGAGAAAACTGACTTGGCAACGATGAAACTTAAACTAGAGCTGGCCAAGATTGAACGTGAGCAGCAAAGGGAAGCCCTCGAACAACAAGAACGAGCAGCTGCCATACGAAGGGAAGAACAAGAACGTGAGATTGCCTTACTCCAGGAGCGGGAACGCATACGGCTTGAAACCAAACAACGCGAGTTGGAAATGCAACGTGAACATGACAAGCAACAAGCGACTCTGGCTCTTGAGTGTCGTCAACGGGAATACACGTTGGAAACTTCACACCTCGCTCAACGCCAGCAAGCTACTGCCAATCTTCCCGTCAGTTTTAATATATCACATGCAAGTAAGTTAATGCCATCCTTTGTAGAAGCAGAAGTTGATGTGTTCTTTACCACCTTTGAAACCCTTGCTAATCAACTCAGTTGGCCTGTCGACCAATGGGCAACACTTCTCAGAGTCCATCTTACAGGTAGAGCTGCAGTCACACTCAGTACTTTGGCGTCTGAGAATGACTACTACACTCTGAAACAAGCAGTGTTGGACGCCTACCTACTTTCCACAGAAAGTTATAGAAGGAAATTCCGTGACCACCTGAAGGCAAGTACCACTACCTTCCTCGAGTTTGCTAACACGAAACGGAGGTATTTCATGAAATGGCTGGAAGCAGCACATGTCTCTACTTTTACAGAACTCGTGAACCTGATGCTTGTTGAAGAATTCTTGAGACGTGTGCCGCCTCCTGTCCGCCTCTACTTAGCAGATAAAGAAGAAACCGACTACCTGAAGTGTGCTAAGTCGGCTGACACTTACAGCCTCATCCACCGGCTGACACCTGAACCATCCTCCAGTAAGAAGTCGTGGTACAGTTACGAGAAGGTGAGCCCCGATCAAGCTGGTTCACAACTGTACTGCAAATATTGTAGACTCTATGGACATACCATAGACAAGTGTGGTAAGTCTCAATACAAGGGAACCACTGACCAACAACGACCCAAACCAACTCCTCCTAAGTCCGGTAAGCCTGTGATGAATGTTGGTGTTGATGTTAATGATCTTTCTCTTTTCAGTAACCACCTGTATACTGGAACTGTCTCTGCCAACGGTTCAAATCCGGAGGGACGTTTCAAATTGAAGATCTTGAGGGACACAGCGGCTCTACAATCGATCATCTTGAAGTCGGCTGTGCCCAACATAGTCTACACCGGGGAAACAGTCTTCATCACTGACCTCACTGCTACCACTCCATACCCTCTCGCCAGAGTCCACCTGGATTGTCCCTACGTGAACGGGGAAGTCCAAGTCGCCGTCAGGGAAAAGCCTTTTCCCATGCCTGGAGTGCAACTTCTCCTAGGCAACGACTTGGCAGAAGACCTGCAACCAACCAACCTGATCGTCATGGACAAACCCCAGGTGTGTAACTCTGTGCCAAGTAACCCTATTCTTGAGTATGTTCCAGCAGAGGTTCAAGAGAGTGATGATGTTTCTCCTCCGGTTCTCGTGACCACCCGTGCACAAGCCGCACGTCCACAGCCAGCCGACTCTACTGCTACCGCTGTCCCTCAAGACCCTCAGAAACTACCCCCGCATCTGACCAAGTTGGAGTTCCGTAAGTTGCAGAGGGAAGATCTTACTTTAACACCATTGTTTTTCCAGGCTGAGACTCAACCCGACAGTATTCCTGGGTTCTTCCTAGAGAACGACTTGCTCTACCGCAGATATAGACCCAGTAAACTGAAGGAGGAGGACGATTGGGCCAACACCGAACGACTTGTGATTCCCACCAGCCTGCGGCCCACTATTCTACACCTGGCCCACAGAGCATTCTCCCACTACGGCTTCAACAAGACTTACCATGGGATTCGTCAAGACTACTACTGGCCAGGTATGGTAAACAACGTCAAACGGTACGTAAAACAGTGTCATACATGTCAGATGGCAGGCAAACCGAACGTCTCCATTCCCAGAGCACCACTGATTCCCATACAGGTGCCTGCGGAACCTTTCCACAGACTCATAATAGACTGTGTTGGTCCTTTACCTCGGACCAGTTCAGGTAACGCCTACATCCTAACCATCCTGTGTCCTACCACCAGATTTCCCATAGCAGTTCCAGTGAAGAACATCACGGCTGCTACGGTTATCAAACATCTACTGAAGATCTTCACTCAATACGGATTTCCCAGGGAGATTCAAAGTGACTGTGGCACCAACTTCACCAGTGATCTCTTCAAAAGGACACTGGAGGAGTTCAACATCAAACAGGTATTGTCCAGCCCCTATCATCCTGCTTCACAGGGTTCTCTTGAACGTAGTCATCAGACCATCAAAGCACTCTTGAAAAAGTTTTGTAGTGAAACCTCAAAGGATTGGGATAAGCAGATTGACCTAATAATGTGTATTTTCAGAAGTCTCCCCAATGAGTCCCTAGGAGTATCTCCTTATGAGATGCTCTACGGCCGTAAGTGCCGTACTCCCCTTAAGGCTTTCAAAGACTCTCTCAGAGATGCCACCTTCAGTGAGCATCAGAATGTGCCCCAGTTTCTTCAAAACCTTCAACACATTCTAGAGAGAGTCCACCGCTTTGCCCATGATAATCTATTGAAAGCCCAGGTGAGAATGAAGACTCATTACGACCAGACCAGCAAAGTAAGAAAATTCAAGCCGGGAGACTTCGTCCTTGCTTATTTCCCTATCCCAGGTTCACCTTTACAAAACAGATTTTCAGGACCCTACTGCGTCAAAGAGTGCAGGAATAATAATAATTATGTGATAGAGACTCCAGATAGGCGGCGGAAGACCCAGCTGTGCCACGTCAACCTCCTGAAGCAATATAATGGTACTCCTCCCACTGTCTTGACTAATTATTCCACATTCGCAGAACCCTACATCCACAGTGAGACCTTCCCAGCTTCTCCTCCCGAAAGCACTGACAAGGAGTCAGCGCTTTCTAATTCCGAAATCCTTAATGATCTTCCCAAATACTTTCAGGATAATCATAGTGCACCTCTCGTCAAGATCTTCAGAGAACATCAAGAGTTGTTCAGAGATGATCCCCAAGAGTGTAATGTTACCCAGCACGACATCCAACTGCTCCCCGACACCCGGCCGATTCGTCAACCCTTCTACCGAATCAGCCCGAGCAAGAAGGAAGTCATGCGTGCTGAGGTGCAATACCTCTTGGATCATGGACTGGCTACACCTTGTGAGTCCCCCTGGGCCTCACCTTGTATCTTGGTGCCCAAACCCCAAGGTAAGGTGCGGTTGTGCACTGACTATCGAAAACTGAACTCTGTCACTGTCAAGGATGCTTACCCCTTGCCAAGGATAGATGACATCCTTGATGCCATTGGTAGTGCCCAGTACTTGTCCCAAGTGGACTTGCTTAAGGGGTACTATCAAGTGTGTCTAACGGAGCGCGCTAAAGAGATATCTGCCTTCATCACTCCTTTTGGACTTTTCAGATATGAACGCCTTCCTTTCGGACTATGTAATGCCCCGGCCACCTTACAAAGAGCTGTCAACCGTGTCATCCAGGGCTTGGATAACACATACGCCTACCTGGACGATATCGTCGTAGCCTCCAACTCCTGGAGTGAACATCTGCTCCAGCTGCGACGTCTGTTCTCCAAGCTCCTGACAGCCGGCCTCACCATCAACCTGGGCAAGTCCACTTTCGCGAAAGGTAAAGTGCGTTATCTGGGTCATGTTATTGGGAGTGGCAGCATAGCTCCGTTAGACTCACACACTCAAGGCATCCTACAGTATCCACAGCCTACCACCAGGAAGCAGCTCCTGCGCTTCCTTGGTCTTGCCTCTTACTACCGTAGGTTTGTGAGGAATTTCAGTACAGTCGCCACACCTCTAATTCTATTAACCAGTCCCAAGCAACGGTATAATTGGACCATGCAGCAAACCGTTGCTTTCGAACAACTCAAATTCCTCCTCTGTTCTAACCCCATTCTCGCCTCTCCAGATATCACCAAGCCTTTCGTCCTTCATGTCGACGCCAGTGGTACCGGCGTTGGTGGTGTCCTGATGCAACTACGAGGCGAGGAGGTTCTACCTGTCAGCTACTACAGCTACAAACTGAAACCACACCAGAGGAACTACAGCACTATTGAAAAGGAGCTACTATCCATCGTCCTGAACCTCCAACACTTCGCTCCGTACCTACAAGGCGCCAGGTCTACCACCATCTTCTCAGACCACAACCCTCTCCGCTTCCTACATCAAGCCCAATTCACCAACCAGCGTCTTCTACGATGGGCTCTGTATTTACAAGACTTCAACCTGGAGATCCGCTATATCAAGGGTTCTGACAACACCATAGCCGATGCCCTCTCCAGAGTTTATGAAGTAGAAGCGACACCATCCATTACTCCACCAAATAACGACGTACTTCTTCCAGAACCGCAGGCTTCGGGGGAGAGTTGTGACGATAATCTCCTTCAAGAGATTGAGCCTGCTCTTCCCTCCAAAATTACGTCTTCACAATTATATAAAAAGACTATGGAAGAAATGTCCAACAACGACAACAACACCAGCACCAGCAAGGCTTGCCAGGGTGAGCAGAAACGTATGCATCCAGCCACCTGTTCGAACTCCAACCACCAAACT
>NC_091186.1:29057215-29082215 GCF_040958095.1 Procambarus clarkii
ATATATATATATATATTATATATATATATTATATATATTATATATATATATATTATATATATTATATATATATATATATATATATATTATATATATATATATATATTATATATATGTATATATATTATATATATATATTATATATATATATATATATATTATATATATATATATATATGCCATATACGTATATATGCTATGTTGTATGCTACTACTTGGCTGATAATAAAGCCATTCACAACTGCAGGCCTAATAAAAAAGGAGGTGGCATAGCAATATCTTACAAAGATACCTTCATCTGCAATAGTGTCATTAGTAATAGAGACGATTATTGTGAATATACCTTTGCCAAGTTCTCCAGTAAATCCCTTAAATCCTTCTTGACTATAAGTGCCATCTATAGATTTCCCAATACCAACATAGCTTCATTATCAGATAACGTAAGGAATCTTATCATAAATAACAATCTCAACAAAAATCAAACCAACTTAGTGGTTTGTAATGGTGAACAAAACATGCAGATACTTATATATAACCTGTGAATAGAGTGTAATAACACCAAAACTATTTGTTTATTGTTTTATGACCATAATAATTGAATCACTAATATGATTTACTAATATATAATCCTAATAATAATCACTAATATATAGTCCATTGAGCATGCTGCATCTCTTTCAGTCTCTGCAATTTGAACAAGAGGGTTTTTAATTGATCGAACCATATTCTTAAAGTAAAGTAAATGAGATGTATTCCATATTTTGCAAAATATACGATGAAGGCACACAAACATTCATACCAAAACTGAAGGGCAGGATTTATGAGGAGACATTAGAGGCATTAAATATTCCAAAACTAGAAGACAGAAGGAAAAGAGGAGATATGATCACTACGTACAAAACAGTAACAGGAATTGATAAACTTGATAGGGAAGATTTCCCGAGACCTGGAATTTCAAGAACAAGAGGTTATAGATTTAAACGAACTAAACAAAGATGCCGAAGAAATGTAAGACAATTCACTTTTGCAAACAGAATGGTAAACGGTTGGAACAAGTTAGGTGAGAAGGTGGTGGAGGCCAAAACCGTCAAAAGTTTCAAAGCATTATATGACAAAGAGTGCTGGGAAAATGGGACACCACGAGTGTAGCTCTCCATCCATCTGATTGATAACCCAAATGAATTTTTCATGGATATGATACCAACATCAAATCATAAATCAGATGTGATCCTATCCCCACTGGATTTTGAAGAAGCCATAGACAGTATGCCTATGCACTCTGCACCAGGCCCTGACTCTTGGAACTCTATATTCATCAAGAACTGTAAAAAAACGTTATCGCAGGCCCTTCACATTCTTTGGAGACAAAGCCAAGATACTGGCATTATCCCTGACATACTAAAAACAGCAGAGATAGCACCGCCCCATAAAGGAGGAAATAAGGCAGAGGCAAAAAACTACAGACCGATAGCACTAACATCGCACATCATAAAAATCTTTGAGAGAATGCTAAGAAGTAAGATCACAAAATACATGGAATCACAGCATCCCCATAACCCCAGACAACATGGTTTCAGAACAGGGCGCTCTTGCCTATCACAGTTGCTGGACCACTCTGACATGGCACTAGATGCCATGGAAGACAAACAAAACGCTGATGTAATTTACACAGATTTCGCAAAAGCCTTTGACAAATGTGACCATTGTGTTATTGCACATAAAATGCGTTCAAAAGGAATTACCGGAAAAATAGGCAGATGGATATACAACTTCCTGACTAATAGAACCCAATGTGTAGTAGTCAACAAAATAAAATCTGGACCATCAACCGTAAAGAGCTCAGTCCCCCAGGGTACTGTGCTTGCTCCAATACTTTTTCTCATCCTCATATCGGACATAGACAAGGACAACCTATAGTACTTGATCATCCTTTGCAGATGACACTAGAATCTTCACGAGAGTAGGCAACATAGAGGACACGGCAAACCTCCAATCAGATGTAAATCAGGTCTTTCTATGGGCTACAGAAAATAACATGGTGATTAACGAACATAAGTTTCAGCTCATGCGCTACGGAAAAAATGAAAATATAAAAACGGAAACCACTTACAAAACTCAGTCAAATCATAACATTGAACGGAAAAGCAACGTAAAGGATTTGGGTGTACTGATGTCAGAAGGCCTTACATTTAAAGAACACAATAAAGTAGCCGTCACAACTGCAAGAAAAATGACAGGATAGATAACAAGAACTTTTCACACTAGAGATGCTATTCCGATGATGATAGTTTTCAAGACGCTAGTGCTCTCTAGAGTGGAATACTGCTGCATAATGAAAGCCCCTTTCAAAGCTGGAGAAATTACTGACCTATACTTATGCATTTATCTTCGGTTTAACACAACAGGCATCAGACACACGCTAGGCATCATACACACTAGGATAAAACAAACATTAGGCCAGAAGTCAGAAAAGAATTCAAAGAATTTTACTGGAAAGGCTTGCTGTTAGGAAAGGAAGTAATTGAGATGAATTAATGCACAGTATGTCAATTTTGTGAAATATATGATAAAGGAACAAAAACATTTATACCAAAACAAAGATGCAGAACTAGGAAACAGGATTTGTTCAACTGAAATTTCAAGACGGCCAGAGACCAAAAGACACAAAAATGGAATCAATATACGAAGAGGCCAAACCCCCAAACATACCAGTAATACAAAGAGAAACAACTACACGGCAGTGAGGAGAGAGGCAGAAAGAAATTTTGAAAAAAAGGAACAAACAAATGTAAAGTAGAACAAATCATATTCTATAAATACAGCAACAACCAATTGCAGGTAAAGGATAATATTCAGAGCTTTTAAATGCATGGATGGCGAAATACTCAAGAAATTGTTCACGACTTTTGTTAGACCAAAGTTGGAATATGCAGCGGTTGTATGGTGCCCATATCTTAAGAAGCACATAAACAAACTATAAAAGGTGCAAAGACATGCTACTAAGTGGCTCCCAGAACTGAAGGACAAGAACTATGAGGAGAGGTTAGAGGCATTAAATATACCAAATATACTACACAAATATATATACTACACATGCACAATAAACTACCCTACACAGGCTGAGTATGGTGTGTACAATAAATTATTAGCTAAAAGATAAGACTGAGTTTGTATAAATGGGGGTTAAGTCAGAGTGGGAAAATGTAAGTGGAGTGCCTAAAAACCCTGTCCTGGGACCTCTGTAATTCATAATATATACAAATAATTTAGACTCAGGTTTGATCAGCAATATTTGAAAATTTCCAGATGATACAAAAGGGATTTTTTTCTGGATTCAGGATTATTTTTTTATGGCTGAAAACAGGTTTTCAGCAATAAAAGAAATACAGTATTGCTGGAACAACCGTCGACGTCTTCAAGAAGTGAAGATGACCTTGAGAAGAAGTATAGGTTGGGAGAAGTATAGGTTAGGAATTGTCTCCAAAGAATTCTCAAAGAATTACTCGTTATTGCTATCCAAGATAATTAGACGAGCCAAAACTAAATACTACGAAGATAAATTTACCCAAATAAAGAGCACCTTACCTAAAAATATGTATGTACCTTACGTAAATAAACATTTGATTTTGAAGTGCCGGACAAACAAGGCTGTGGTGGATATGTGGGCCTGATGGGCCTGTCCAAGCAACAGCCTGTTGGACCAAGCTCTCACATGTCAAGCCTGGCCTTGGAAGGGCTTGGTGAGTAGAACAACTACCAGAACCCTATAATGCATGTATGAAGCAGATAACTAGGTTGTAGGAGATAGATAACATAGTGATTATAAGAAAACTAAAAACTCACTGGAAGCAATATAAATTACAAGAGTTGATACTCAACTTCTTTCCATTGTACCTCCCGTGTGTCAGCTTATCACTCTACTGCTAATATCACGGTATTGCAGAATATCTGTCTCTACATTGCCAAGGTGTCCAGGCAGTGAGCACCACATAATGCAGTGCAGTCCTGTAAGAATAAGCACAGTAAGTATGGGCATGGAGGGGGTGCAGCAGTGGCTTGTGAAGGGCTGGAGAGTAAATGGACATGCCCAGGGGTAAAAAGCATTAGGGTAACAGAACATAGCCCATAAAAATAGTAATGACTGTGAATGAATAATTATATGAATGCAATAATATTTCATATCTCAATAGGAATACTAAGCAGGATGCAAGACAAGGTACTGGTGGTGATAGTGGTTGGTACAAGTCCTCACATCCCCACAGACACCAGTAACAGCCCTCACCTCCCAACACAGTACCCTTGTTCCTTACTCAACACCCCTTTGGACCTTTATTACAGAAAAATAGAATCAATTAATATAATAAAATATAAAATATAAGTGTTTACTTACGATAATACTATCGGTGGAACACAAAATCTTCTTCTTCTTGATAGTAGGTGCAGTTTGCATGAAGGGTTAGTCCTCGCCATGACTGAACTCACGACAAAATGGCCGCTGTGTTGATATGGCGTCAGATGACGCTGTGACGTCACAGGTGAGGGACGCTTTGCGCATTACTCCCTCGTACTTATTTTTATTTTTATTTTATTTTTATTTATGCATATACAAGAATGTACATAAGGAATGTGAGGATACAATTATGGTAATTACAGTCTTGTAAAGCCACTAGCACGCGCAGCGTTTCGGGCAGCTCCTTAATCTAAGAAAATTTTAAGGAGGTAAATACTTGCAAAATTTATAGACAAAAAAATGATAACAGATTACATGGAATGAAAAAAAAAAGATGAGAGAAAATTATAGGTACAGTATATTAAAGCACATAGGTAGCTATGATTGATTGCAATGAAAGCTTAAAATGGTAGTTGACAACAAATTGGTAGGCACAATACAGCAGAAACAATATAAGATTGATTGCAATGACAGCTTGAATGGTAGTTGACAAAAATTGGTAGTCACAATACAGCATATGGCTAGCACATAAAAGAAGACAGCAATGAACACAATGATAAGGTTGTTTGATATTACATAAAAATTAGGAGATTGGGTACCACTAGGTACAGAGCAAATTTAAAGCTCAGTGTAGGAAACTAAATAGATGAAGTTAGGTACTTCTTGGTTTTGCTTTTAAATAAGGCAAAAGTTTTACAGTTTTTCAATTCACTAGGGAGTGAGTTCCATAGACTAGGTCCCTTAATTTGCATAGAGTGTTTACACAGATTAAGTTTGATCCTGGGGATATCAAAGAGATATTTATTTCTGGTGTGGTGATAATGGGTCCTATTACATCTGTCCAGGGAGAGTTTCAGAGCATGGTTTGCATTTAAGAACAGGGTTTTGTAAATGTAGTTGACACAAGAGAATGTGTGGAGGGAGTTAATATTTAGCAAGTTTAGAGATTTAAACAAGGGAGCTGAGTGTTGTCTGAAAGCAGAGTTAGTTATTATTCTGATAGCAGATTTTTGCTGTGTGATGATGGGCTTAAGGTGGTTTGCAGTGGTAGACCCCCATGCACAGATACCATAATTAAGATAGGGGTAGATTAGTGCATAATATAGTGAGAGGAGAGCAGAGTTAGGAACATAATATCTGATTTTGGAGAGTATACCAACTGTCTTAGAGACTTTCTTAGTTATGTGTTGAATGTGGGTGCTGAAGTTGAGTCTCTTGTCTAGGAATAGGCCAAGAAACTTGCCATCATTTTTATTACTGATGTTAATGTTGTCTATCTGTAGCTGAATTGCATTTGATGATTTGCTTCCAAATAAGATGTAGTAAGTCTTTTCGATGTTTAATGTTAGTTTGTTCGTTGACATCCATAAGTGGACTTTTTGTAATTCATTATTCACAACATTATTTAGTGTATGTGGGTTGAGGTTTGAGTAGATAAGGGTAGTATCGTCAGCAAACAATATAGGTTTGAGAATATTAGAGACATTAGGCAGATCGTTTATATATATAAGAAATAGAAGAGGTCCTAAGATGCTGCCCTGTGGCACTCCAACGGTAATTGGTAGAGTGGAAGAAGTTGTATCATTGATGGTTACATATTGGTGTCTGTCACTAAGATAGGATCGGATGTAGTCAAGGGCAAGGCCTCGGATTCCATAATGCTGAAGTTTAAGTAAGAGGTAGTTGTGATTAACAGTATCAAAGGCTTTTCTTAGGTCAATGAAGAGTCCAATCGGAAACTCATTTTTGTCAAGGGCTGAGTAGATAATGTCAAGGAGACTAATGATTGCATCATTGGTACTCTTTTGGGACCGGAAGCCAAACTGGCAGGGGCTGAGTATGTCGAATTTTACGAGGTAGGAATAGAGCTGTTTGTAAATGATTTTTTCAAATATTTTTGATAGAATGGGTAGATTTGATATTGGTCTATAATTGTTTATGTCCGCCGGATTGCCTCCTTTATGGACTAGCGTTACTCTTGCTTTTTTGAGGATATCAGGGAAGGTGTGACACTCTATAGATTTGTTGAACAGTAGTGCTATGGGTGGGGCAAGGGCATGGGAGGCTCTCTTGTACACAATGGACGGAATTTCACTGGTGTTCCCTGCCTTGGTTTTTAGAGAGTGTATGATGGACACAACATCTGCCGGGCTGATTGGTGAAAGGAGAAGAGAGTTTGGATAGCTGCCTGAGAGATATGTGTTAATATGTGTCTGAGTCTGTGGGATTTTACTGGCAAGATTGGCACCAACCGATGAAAAGAAACTATTAAATTCATTTGCCATTTCTAAGTCAGTTGACGGTATACCCCCATCCTTGTAGAGTTTTATTTGGTTATGTGAGTGTTGTTTAGTTCCTAGGATACTAGAGATAGTTTTCCAAGTGTTTTTCATGTTGCCTTTTGCTTCATTGAATCTATTCATATAATATGCAAGTTTTGCCTTTCTTATGATACTGGTAAGCATTGATGAGTACCTTTTAGCTACTTCCTTTGAAACTAGGCCAATCCTAACTTTCTTTTCATATTCATGTTTCTTGTTGATTGAGTTGAGAATGCCACTTGTGAGCCATGGATTGTTTAATCTTTTGTCAGTTACTTGCTTTGTAAGAAGGGGACAATGAAGGTTGTAGAGGCTTAGAGTTTTGGAGAGGAAGAGGTTAGCTAATGAATTTATATCATGGGTATTATTGAATTCAGAATCCCAGTTAATATTGTGAAGTGCCTCTGTAAGATTGTCTAAAGCTGATTCACTGTGTAGCCTAAATGAAAGTTTCTTGCTTTTTGGTGGTGTTATGTCCATGTTAGCTATGAGAAAGGTAGGATAGTGGTCAGTTGTTCTGTCGTAGATTATACCAGATACAAGGGGAGCTGTTATGTTTGTCCATATGTGGTCCAAGGTAGTGGCTGATGTTTGAGTGACTCGGGTAGGTTTGGTGATTGTGGGGATTAGCATACAGGAGTTCATGCTGTTAAGGAAATAGTCAACTTGAGAGCAATTTTGTTGACCCAGGTCAATATTAAAGTCTCCTCCCAGAATGATGTGGTTTTTGTTGAGATTGTTGTTTATAACAAGATTCCTTAGGTTGTCTGAGAAAGAAGCTATGTTAGTATTAGGAAATCTATAGATGGCTCCAATAGTCAAAGAGGATTTAAGGGATTTAATTGTAAACTGAGCAAAAGTATATTCACAGTATTCATCTCTGTCACTAATAACACTGTTGCAGATAAATGTATCTCGGTAATATATAGCTGTGCCACCACCTGTTTTATTAGGCCTACAGTTATGAATGGCTTTATAACCAGCTAAGTTGTAGAGTTGGGTATAGTCTTTATTTAGCCAAGTTTCTGTTAAAATAATGAACGATAGGTTAGTACCTAGTGCTGTGAGTAGTGCATTTAAATCGTCAAAATGTTTACCAAGTGATCTAACATTTTGGTTATAAACTGATAGACAGGTGCTATTTTGGAGTTTGTTTTTAGCCTGGTGTGCTGTGAAATACTTGCAATAATGATGATCAATGTGCTGGTTGGTATAGATATGAGACAGAAGATTTTGATCAGGATCAATATCAGTGTGCATAGAGATGCAGAGGGATCACGATACAAGATACACGATAAAGCAAAACACAAGAATAAGAGCAGATACAATAAAATAGTAACAATTTAGAAGTAAAATAAAGATCCAATGGATAGCCAGGGAGGACACAGAAGTTACATAAAATAAAACACAAAAAATCAGTAGAGACTGACAATATAAATGTAAAATAAAAAATAATAAGAAAAATAATAATCATAAAAAAAAAAAAATGATCTTGAAGATAATTAGCTTAGTAATGGTTAATTAACAGGGAAATAAAAAGCCCTAGGTTTAGTGACAAGGGGATTAACTAAGAACAAATAATTAAGAGTATAAAACAGGCAAAGATGACAAACAAAAAATAAAGTAAAAATTAAAATAAAAATAAAAATAAACACCTTTGGAAAGGAAAGGCAGAGTAAAGTACTTAAAAGTACTACAGGTACTTTTTGGTTTTATTTTTGAATATGGCAGAAGTTGGACAGCTTTTCAAATCATTATAAGGGAGTGAGTTCCATAGACTAGGTCCCTTTATTTACATAGAGTGTTTACATAGATTAAGTTTGACTCTGGGAATATCAAAGATATATTTATGTCTGGTGGGGACGTGGCCATGTGTTCTATTACATCTGTCCAGGAAGAGTTTCAGAACAGGGTTTGCAGTTAGAAAAAGGGCTTTATAAACGTAATTTACACAGGAGAATGTATGGAGTGAATTTGTTTAGCATGTTTAAGGATTTGAACAAGGGAGCTGTGTGTTGTCTGAAGGTAGAGTTAGTTATTGTCCTGATAGCAGATTTTTACTGGATGATGATGGGCTTGAGGTAGTTTGCAGAGGTTGAACCCCAAGCACAAACACCATAAGAATGATAGGGATAGATAAGTGCATAATAGAGTGAGAGGAGAGCAGAGTAGGGTACATAATATCTGATCTTAGACAGTATACCAACTGTTTTAGAAACCTTTTTAGTTATGTGTTGTATATGGGTGCGGAAGTTGAGTCTCTTGTCTAAGTATAGGCTAAGAAACTTTCCATCATTTTTATTGCTAATGTTAACATTATATATCTGAAGCTGAATTGCATTTGTTGATTTGTTTCCAAATAAGATATAGTAGGTCTTTTCTATGTTTTGTGTGAGGTTTGTTGGTTGACATCCACAAGTAGACTTTTTTTTTAATTAATTGTTTACAACATTATTTAACAGGAGTGGGTTGGGGTCAGAGTAGATGAGTAGTATCATCAGCCAACAATATAGGTTTAAGTATGTTAGAGACATTAGGGAGATCATTGATGTATATAAGAAACAGGAGGGTCCTAGGATGCTGCTCTGTGGCACCTTTACGGTAAGTGGTAGAGTGGGAGAGGTTATATCATTGATGGCTTCATATTGGTGTCTGTTACTAAGATAGGATCGGATATAGTTTAGGGCAAGGCCACGGATTCCATAATGGTGGAATTTAAGTAAGAGTTAGTTATGGTTAACAGTATCAAAGGCCTTTCTCAGGCCGATGAAGAGTTCAATTGGAAACTCACTTTTGTCAAGGGCTGAGAAGATTAAGTCAAGCAGACTAACAATAGCATCATTGGTACTCTTTTGGGAGCGGAAGCCAAACTGACAGGGACTTAGTATATTGAATTTTACAAGATTGGAGTAGAGCTGTTTGAAAAAAAAAAAAAAAATATATTTTTGATAATATAGGTAGATTCGATATGGGTCTGTAATTATTTATGTGTTACCTCCTTTATGAACTGGCGTTACTCTTGCTTTTTTAAGGATATCAGGGAAGGTATGACACTCTAGGGATTTGTTGAACAGCAGTGCTATGGATGGTGCAAGGGCATGGGAGGCACGCCTGTGTACCATCGATGGTATTTCACTAATGTTCCCAGCTTTGGTTTTTAGCGAGTGAATGATGGACACAACATCTGTAGGGCTGACCGGAGAGAGGAGAAGAGAGTTTGGATAGCTGCGTGAAAGATATGTGGTAACATATGTCTGAGTCTCTGGGATTTTTCGGGCAAGGTGAGCACCAAACGATGAAAAGAAGCTATTAAATTCAGTTGCTGTTTCAAGATGTGTTGCAGGTGTATAACCATCCTGGAGATTTTTATCTTATTATGTAAATGTTGTTTAGCTCCTAGGATGGTAGAGATGGCTCTCCATGTGCTTTTTATGTTGCCTTTTGCTTCTTTGAATCTATTCTCGTAATAGGAACGCTTTGCTCTTATTATACTGGTAAGCACTGATGAGTACCTCTTAACTACTTCTTTTCCAACTAGGCCAATCCTAAGTTTTTTTTTCATATTCATGTTTCTTGTCGATTGCTTTAAGTATGCCATTAGTGAGCCAGGGATTATTTAACCTTTTGCCAGTTACTTGCTTGGTGAGGAGAGGACAATAAGTATTGTAAAGGCTTAAAATTTTGGAAGGAGGCTAGTTAACGAATTATTATCCTGTGTATTGATAAATTTAGATTCCCAGTTTACATTGTGGAGAGCATTTGTGAGATAGCCTATTGCCGCTTCACATTGTAACCTAAAGGTAATTTTCTTGTTACCTGGTGGTGTTATGGCCATGTTCGCTACAAGGAAGGTCGGATAGTGGTCAGTTGTTCTGTCAGTGATTATACTAGATGTAAGAGGAGCTGTTATGTTGGTCCATCAGTGATCCAGGGTAGTCGCAGATGTTTGAGTGACTCGGGTGGGCCTGGTGATTGCGGGGATGAGCATACAGGAATTCATGCTGTTGAGGAAATAGTCTACTTGAGGGTTATTTTGTAGCCCTAGGTCAATATTGAAATCACCTCTGAGAACTATGTGATTTTTGTTGAGATTATTGTTTATGATAAGGTTCCTCAAGTTGTTATTGTATTTGTGTCTAGCTTCAGACACAAGCATGTTACAGTTATGTCTTAAAGAGTTGAGAGCAATTAAGGATGATAAAGAGTCACTTACAATTAATGTATCAAGTATAATAATAATAATAATAATAATAATAATAATAATAATAATAATAATAATTTTTATTTAGGCAAAGGTACATACATAAAGAGATTTTACAAAGTTTGTTGGCTTTATAGATAGAGCTAGTACATACAATGCCTAAAGCCACTATTACGCAAAGCGTTTCGGGCAGGAAAAAACACTACTGACTAAAGCTTAAAACTAATGGGTAAAAAGAAAAAAATGCGTTGAGTACAAATAAAAATAGAGGTAAAAGAGGGGGGAACATTGTTGAAAAAACAGCATAAATACAATTACAAATTATTACAGAAAATTACATTAAAACAGCGTTGATTTGAAAAACAAAAAAAAAACAGAAAACATACATGGGTTGACAACAGAGGGGTAAGGTAGGTTACAGGGAATTTATTAGGTATAGCTTCGTTTTTAACTTAAACTGGTTGAGAGAGGTACTGTCTTTAACATGGTTGGGAAGGTCATTCCACATTCTGGGCCCCTTGATTTGTAGAGCATTTCTGGTTTGATTAAGTCGTACTCTAGGAATATCAAAACTGTATTTATTTCTGGTGTGGTGCTCATGGGTTCTGTTACAACCTTCTATGAAGCTTTTGAGATCAGGATTGGCATTACAGTTTAGCGTTTTATATATGTATAATACAGATGAGAGAATGTGCAGTGACTTAATGTCTAACATATTCAGGGATTTGAGTAGGGGTACCGAGTGATGTCTGGGGCCAGAATTGGATATTGTCCTAATAGCAGCTTTGTGTTGAGTAATTAGAGGACGTAAGTGATTTTGGGTAGTAGAGCCCCAAGCACAAATACCATAGTTGAGATATGGATAGATAAGGGAGTAATAGAGAGTCACCAGGGCAGGGCGTGGTACATAATATCTGATCTTAGAAAGAATGCCCACAGTTTTTGAAACTTTTTTTGATATATTTAGAATGTGTCCCTGGAAATTCAGCTTGTGGTCAATGAGAATGCCAAGGAATTTGCCATCTAATTTGTTACAAATTTGGGTATTGTTTATTTTGAGATTTATTTGATTAGAGGATTTATTGCCAAACAGAATATAGAAAGTTTTGTCAATGTTAAGGGTGAGTTTGTTGGCAGTTAGCCACAGATGGACTTTATTTAGCTCAGTATTTACTGTGGCATTTAGAGCAAGGGGATCAGGACTGGAGTAAATGAAGGTTGTGTCGTCAGCAAATAGGATTGGTTTGAGGTGTTGGGAGGCATTTGGAAGGTCATTAATGTAGATGAGAAAGAGGAGAGGGCCAAGTATGCTGCCCTGGGGAACACCAATGTTGATGGGTAGTTTGGATACTTGTACACATTTCAGTGCAAGGAGCAAGGCAAATAGTTCAGTCTGAAGGGTAGAGGCCCAGTTGTTTATACGGACTCCCCACTCAAAATATAAGTCATATCCTATTGCCAGGACAACTGCACTTCCAGCTGCACCCGTTGGGCGCTCTAGGAAACCTTCAGTGTATATGATTTGAGAGAGAGAATGCTCTTTGGACAGAGCATCAATATGGCTTAAGACGTTGAACTTTGCCTCAAAACAAAGCTGGGACTGATCTCTAATTTGCTCCTTTGATGGAAAGGGAGGGATTAAAATTGAAAAGGGTGTAATTTCCTACAGTGCAGGAAAGTGATATTGTTGTCTCTCTTGGTACAAATTATAAATCTGATACTTTCTGAGTTCAGTTCCAATTTTATTTATCTATTTGAAACAATGTTTACATTCAATAAAGAAATTCTGGAGGGCTTCTGTGCAAGGGTTAGGATGAGATAGCCTAAGCATTTTTATACCAATTTGACAGTTATTTTCAGTAACACGATAAACAACGCTCGGAATATTAAGTTCCTTTCTCATATTAAGTATCTTTGTGGTACGAGGGCACCCAAGGATTATCCTCAAGGCTTCGTTCTGCAATTTTTCAAGCCCTCCAAGCTTTCTTTCAGGATGCCTTAAAGTTAGTTTAGTTCATTTATTATGCACCCCATACCCATCTTGTGGGCGGTAGTGGAAAGGGTTGCAGAGGCACATAATGGGCTCAGGGACTGAACCCCACAATTCATTTAGCTAAGCAAGTTACAATCTTGATGAGCTAGTTACAAAATTCAGTATAAGTCGTCACATCAACAATGGGTTCGAGATCGATCACAAGTACAGTTTCTAAATTAAGCAACTGACATATGTGGAGAGCTAGTGTCACAGTTGATATGTTTGTCCTGCACACCGCTCCCCATCCAGTGGGCAGCGGTGGATAGGTTACAATCACTTAGTTACTACTTACAGTTAGCAAACTGGGGATATTTGGCTAAAATTTCTGGTACCAGATCATTTTGAATGAAATATTGACACATCGTTGGTACATTGGTTATAGAATTGTCTCTGAATTCACTATCACATAGTGACGGAGGGGTGTGCAAATAATTTTGTTGACAGTTAACATTTGGTCAGGTCTACATACAATACAATACAATACAATACAATTTTATTTAGGTAAGGTACATACATACAATAAATATTTACAAGGATTGTTTAACTTATAGGTATAGCTAGTACATACAATGCCTAAAGCCACTATTACGCAAAGCGTTTCGGGCATGATAAACTTAAATGACAAGCTTAATACTAATTGAGCATAATGAGTAGAATGAAAACAAGAAATGAAAACATAGATGAAAAAGCAGCACAAATACAATTATGTCGACAAACAGCGCTATTTAAAGAAAAAAACAGACATTGGTTGACAATAGAAGGGTAAGGTAGGTTACAGGGAATTTATTAGGTATAGCTTCGCTTTTAACTTAAACTGGTTGAGAGAGGTACAGTCTTTAACATGGTTGGGAAGGTCATTCCACATTCTGGGCCCCTGGATTTGTAGAGCATTTCTAGTTTGATTAAGTCGTACTCTAGGAATATAAAAACTGTATTTATTTCTGGTGTGATGCTCATGGGTTCTGATACAACCTTCTATGAAGCTTTTGAGATCAGGATTGGCATTATAGTTTAGCGTTTTATATATGTATAATACACATGAGAGAATGTGCAGTGACTTAATGTCTAACATATTCAGAGATTTAAGTAGGGGTACCGAGTGATGTCTGGGGCCAGAATTGGATATTGTCCTAATAGCAGCTTTGTGTTGAGTAATTAGAGGACGTAAGAGATTTTGGGTAGTAGAGCCCCAAGCACAAATACCATAGTTGAGATATGGATAGATAAGGGAGTAATAGAGAGTCACCAGGGCAGGGCGTGGTACATAATATCTGATCTTAGAAAGAATGCCCACAGTTTTTGAAACTTTTTTTGATATGTTTAGAATGTGTCCCTGGAAATTAAGCTTGTGGTCAATGAGAATGCCAAGGAATTTGCCATCTAATTTGTTACAAATTTGGGTATTGTTTATTTTGAGATTTATTTGATTAGAGGATTTATTGCCAAACAGAATATAAAAGGTTTTGTCAGTGTTAAGGGTGAGTTTGTTGGCAGTTAGCCACAGATGGACTTTATTTAGCTCAGTATTTACTGTGGCATTTAGAGCAAGGGGATCAGGACTGGAGTAAATGAAGGTTGTGTCGTCAGCAAATAGAATTGGTTTGAGGTGTTGGGAGGCATTTGGAAGGTCATTAATGTAGATGAGAAAGAGGAGAGGGCCAAGTATGCTGCCCTGGGGAACACCAATGTTGATGGGTAGGGTGGGAGAAATTGTATTATTCACAGAAACATATTGGAGCCTGTCAGTAAGGTAGGATTTGAGGTATTGTAGGGAGTGTCCTCTGACTCCATAATGATGTAATTTAAGAAGAAGGTTTTGGTGGTTGACAGTGTCAAAAGCTTTACGCAGGTCCACAAACAACCCAACAGAGAACTCATTTTTATCAAGAGCTGTATGAATCGAGTTAAGCATACTAATAAGTGCATCGTTAGTGCTTTTTTTGGGTCTGAAGCCATATTGGCAAGGGCTAAGTATATTGAGTTTGGCTAGATATGAGTAAAGCTGCTTATAGATTAGTTTTTCAAAAATTTTTGACAAGTTTGGCAGGATAGATATAGGTCTGTTGTTGTTAACATCTGTGAGATTACCACATTTGTGGACAGGCGTTACTCTCGCTTTTTTTAGAATATCTGGGAAGGTTTGGAGTTCAAGTGACTTGTTGAAGAGCAATGCAATAGCAGGGGCTAAAGATCTGGAGGCTTTTTTGTAAATTAAAGTTGGTATCTCCTCAAGGGCACCAGACTTGGTTTTAAGGGAAAGGATTATCTCATTGACGTCAGTGGAATTAATAGGCTTTAGGTACAGAGACTGTGGATAGTTACCCACGTACCCACCCACGTATGATGTCTTCGATGAAACCATTGGAGAAGCCGTTATTGGCTAGGACCTGCCTTACCCTACAGAGTTCTTCGTCGACTTGCTTCCATTCTGAGCTGTGGCTGAGAGCACGGTCGACATATGCATTAACAACACTCCTCTTGTACCTGTCAGGGCAGTCGCTGTTGGCATTTAGGCACATTCCTATGTTTGTTTCCTTAGTGTAGACTGCAGTGTGGAAACCTCCGCCATTTTCCATGACTGTTACATCTAGAAAGGGCAGCTTCCCATCCTTTTCCATCTCGTAAGTGAAACGCAGCACGGAACTCTGCTCAAATGCCTCCTTCAGCTCCTGCAGATGTCTGACATCATAAGAAGGAAAGTGAAAAGCCATGCAACCTCTGAAGAGACAACTAACACAACACCTATACCCCCTATTAGACTATTTTACAGGAACTTCTTTTCCACAGCTCATAAAACGGAGGAAAGGGTCCTGAAAGATATTGTTAATAGAAACGTTATCCCTACAGACAAAAATCAGAGGATACAACTGACGATTTACTATAAAACCAGAAAAACGGCCAGCCTTCTCATGAGAAACTCTCCAGACACAAAACAGAACGCTTTAAAAGAGACTAACGTCGTCTATGCCTTCAAATGCCCACTTGGGGACTGTAAGCTCCAAAAAACCCAGTATATAGGCAAGACAACAACATCTCTTTCTAGGCGTTTAACGATGCATAAGCAACAGGGCTCCATTAAGGAACATATAATCTCTTCCCACAACCAAACCATCGCCAGAGAAATCCTAGTAAACAACACAGAAATCATCGATAGATACAGCGATAGCAGGCGGCTTGATGTTTGCGAGGCACTACACATCAAGAAGTCAACACCAGCAATCAACAGCCAATTATTGCACAACTATATTCTACCCACCTCAAGACTCCGCTCCAATATAGAAGCATCAAGAAATATGGACCAATAGGTTTTCTACAAACACTTCTATTCAATACCCATTGTTTGTGTTCTGTCTTGTGTTGATACTTTTAATACCCTATTAATATCCCCTCTTGTTCTGTCTTGTGTTAATGCCACATCACCCCTCCCACCTCACTCAAATGTAGATATAAAATTGGAGATACGTAAGTTCTAATCAGTTGTGTATTTGTGAACAAAAGTCTTTGAAAATGTAATAAGTTTTACGAAGCGCGCCCGTGACGCGTCAGACTAGAAATAAAAATGAATTTTGGAGAATTGATTTTTGATTTACCTCCAACAGTGAAGCGTAATGTACGAAAGATTGAGAAAATTCGTGTTAGAATTATTAATCTTACTTTTTCGGTCATATTTAATAATATATATATATATATATATATATATATATATATATATATGGCCATCAACACACCTCCAGCTAGGGCCACCAACACACCTCCAGGGCCATCAACACGCCTCCAGGGCCATCAACACACCACCACCATCAACACACCTCCAGCCAGGGCCACCAACACACCTCCAGGGCCACCAACACACCTCCAGGGCCACCAACACACCTCCAGGGCCATCAACATGCCTCCAGAGCCATCAACACAACACCACCATCAACACACCTCCAGGGCCATCAACACACCTCCAGGGCCACCAACACACCTCCAGGGCCACCAACACACCTCCAGGGCCACCAACACACCTCCAGAGCCATCAACACGCCTCCAGGGCCATCAACACAACACCACCATCAACACACCTCCAGCCAGGGCCACCAACACACCTCCAGGGCCACCAACACACCTCCAGGGCCACCAACACACCTCCAGGGCCACCAACACACCTCCAGGGCCATCAACACACCTCCAGGGCCACCAACACACCTTCAGGGCCATCAACACACCTCCAGGGCTACCAACACACCTCCAGGGCCATCAACACACCTCCAGGGCCACCAACACACCTCCAGGGCCATCAACACACCTCCAGGGCCACCAACACACCTCCAGGGCCACCAACACACCTCCAGGGCCACCAACACACCTCCAGAGCCATCAACACGCCTCCAGGGCCATCAACACAACACCACCATCAACACACCTCCAGCCAGGGCCACCAACACACCTCCAGGGCCACCAACACACCTCCAGCCAGGGCCACCAACACACCTCCAGCCAGGGCCACCAACACACCTCCAGGGCCACCCACACACCTCCAGGGCCACCAACACACCTCCAGGGCCACCAACACACCTCCAGGGCCATCAACATGCCTCCAGAGCCATCAACACAACACCACCATCAACACACCTCCAGGGCCACCAACACACCTCCAGGGCCACCAACACACCTCCAGGGCCATCAACACACCTCCAGGGCCACCAACACACCTCCAGGGCCATCAACACACCTCCAGGGCCACCAAGACACCTCCAGGGCCACCAACACACCTCCAGGGCCACCAA
Organism: Procambarus clarkii; assembly: GCF_040958095.1. Classification (NCBI taxonomy): domain Eukaryota; kingdom Metazoa; phylum Arthropoda; class Malacostraca; order Decapoda; family Cambaridae; genus Procambarus; species Procambarus clarkii. Next base: position 29,074,995 of record NC_091186.1, read on the forward strand.
CACACCTCCAGGGCCATCAACACACCTCCAGGGCCACCAACACACCTCCAGGGCCATCAACACACCTCCAGGGCCACCAACACACCTCCAGGGCCATCAACACACCTCCAGGGCCACCAACACACCTCCAGGGCCATCAACACACCTCCAGGGCCACCAACACACCTCCAGGGCCACCAACACACCTCCAGGGCCATCAACACACCTCCAGGGCCACCAACACACCTCCAGGGCCATCAACACACCTCCAGGGCCACCAACACACCTCCAGGGCCATCAACACACCTCCAGGGCTACCAACACACCTCCAGGGCCATCAATACACCTCCAGGGCCACCAACACACCTCCAGGGCCATCAACACACCTCCAGGGCCACCAACACACCTCCAGGGCCACCAACACACCTCCAGGGCCACCAACACACCTCCAGAGCCATCAACACGCCTCCAGGGCCATCAACACAACACCACCATCAACACACCTCCAGCCAGGGCCACCAACACACCTCCAGGGCCACCAACACACCTCCAGCCAGGGCCACCAACACACCTCCAGGGCCACCAACACACCTCCAGCCAGGGCCACCAACACACCTCCAGCCAGGGCCACCAACACACCTCCAGGGCCACCCACACACCTCCAGGGCCACCAACACACCTCCAGGGCCACCAACACACCTCCAGGGCCATCAACATGCCTCCAGAGCCATCAACACAACACCACCATCAACACACCTCCAGGGCCACCAACACACCTCCAGGGCCACCAACACACCTCCAGGGCCATCAACACACCTCCAGGGCCACCAACACACCTCCAGGGCCATCAACACACCTCCAGGGCCACCAACACACCTCCAGGGCCACCAACACACCTCCAGGGCCACCAACACACCTCCAGGGCCATCAACACACCTCCAGGGCCACCAACACACCTCCAGGGCCATCAACACACCTCCAGGGCCACCAACACACCTCCAGGGCCATCAACACACCTCCAGGGCCACCAACACACCTCCAGGGCCACCAACACACCTCCAGGGCCACCAACACACCTCCAGAGCCATCAACACGCCTCCAGGGCCATCAACACAACACCACCATCAACACACCTCCAGCCAGGGCCAACAACACACCTCCAGCCAGGGCCACCAACACACCTCCAGCCAGGGCCACCAACACACCTCCAGGGCCACCAACACACCTCCAGGGCCACCAACACACCTCCAGGGCCACCAACACACCTCCAGGGCCATCAACACACCTCCAGCTAGGGCCACCAACACACCTCCAGGGCCACCAACACACCTCCAGGGCCATCAACACAACACCACCATCAACACACCTCCAGCCAGGGCCATCAACACAACACCACCATCAACACACCATCCAGCCTACCACCACAAGCTTATATATATACTACACATGTCTAAGAGCAAATAAAAGAGAACAGTTACCTTAACTATTGAAGATGCAGCAGGAGTTTGTGGATAAGCCAGCAGCAGTCCCTCTCGACACGGTTTTAAAATGGCGGCGACTACCACAACATGCAACGAGCCTAAAGAATGTCCAGCGCTAGCATTATCTAAACGCTATTATATATTATCAAGCAATACGGAAATCTAAAATAAAAAAAATTATACAAATAATTGTATTAAATATTTATTTGCAATTACAATACCTCGGGAATATATTTTTGCGTTAGCAAAACATATTAAGTTCGTATTTAGTTTAACTCATTTAAATTCTTTACAAATAATAACCTGATTTTACCTGATGGCCACTAACATTAATGTTTTATGTTGATACATTTCATACCCTTATTATTTCAATTTCTTTCTTTATTATGCACCCCATACCCATCCCGTGGGCGGTGGTGTAAAGGATTACAGAGGCACATAATGGGTTCAGGAACTGAACTCTCTAGTTTGTTTAGCTAAGCAAATAACAATTTTTGAGGCTAGTTACAAAATTATTAATGTTATATATACATGTACACACTCTCATACATACATGTACATATATATATATATATATATGTATACATATATACATACACATACATATTTATAATCACCCACACAAATACACACATCAATAATCTCTGTGTCACTTATTTTATACATGTTCTTGTAGAACATTCTATTGCGAACACATTGGGCGCTGCCCAATAAACTCGCCCCTCGGGGCAAAATTATTTTTTTTTTTTAATCTTGGTGGAACATAAAATGGCCGCCTGTGTTTATGCTGTCGTCAGATGGCGCTGTGACGTCACAGATGAGGGAAGCACGTACTGCGCATTAATGCCTCGATCCATCGTTATTTATTTATTTTATTTATTTATATATATACAAGAACGTACATTGGGGGTTAAGAGACAACATATAGAGCTTAAGTTAGAATTATAATCTCGTAAAACCACTAGCTTGCATATAGTTGTGAGGAGAAGTCGATGGCCGGGAGACCGACTCCAACCCTGCAAGAAGTTATGGAGGAGCACAGACCTGCGGAGGACAAAGCACGGAGATGACGCGTTTATTTTGGGACGTTGATTGGGTTCCTGGAGAATGCATCAGTGTGTGTGTGGGGGCGTTCCCTACAACGAGGCGAAAGCCGGGACCTGGAGCTACAATTCAACTCTCACCGGAGGGCGAGTCCACATCAATGAGGTGGAAGTAGGTGATTCTAGTTTCCCTCCCAATTCCCCTTTAGTCAGCTATATATTTAGCCAGAGTATCTTTCATGTCGTGAGCAAGGCTCACCTATGTCTATGTCACAGTAAGGCACAGTTGTACAGAGTGAGGCTGTACAGAGCTCTCACGATATTTTATATACGTGGTGTGTGCAGGCACCTGGAATTATTGAGGAATTTACTGTGTCGTTGATGATTTCTTCCATGTGACATTAATATAACTTATGTCAGAGAATATATATATAAGTGTACTAATTATTGGTGTTAGGCTGTGTGCCCAATATTTATCTTATTATTATCGATATTGATGAATTTATCTCTGAATATGTATATGTTGGTGTGATGAATAACATTTCCATGTGTGCAGTGATTAATTGTGTTATCGCTTTCGAGAGGAGTTACTGAATCTAAGGGCAGTACTGTGGTTAATTGTAGTTCATTGGAATTATTATGAAGTACAGTGTATTACGCCATTATAGTGAAATATTGTGTTAATTGCTGTAGAAATGAGTTATTGAACTTGAGATCAGTGTGGTGATTCATTGTGTTCTATTGCCATTATAGAAATATTGTGTTGATTACAAACATAGTGATCCCTGCAAATTAAAAGAATCAGGCGCTTCACGCCAAAGAAACAAGTACTAAGCATTCGCACGGTGAGGGGGGCTGCCCAGCTGACATTGACAGAAGGGGGGAGTATTGCCCTCTAGATGAGCCCCAGTTTTATGGAGAGAGAGTGACTTTCTGCATTGTACTTGATGTTTCGTTGTTGATACGGATATAATACCTTGAAGTTTTAAGTAAAATACAAAATACCTTTGCGTTTGTATTATCCCTCCATATATCTTGTTGCTATAAAACAGTTCCAAAGAGTGAGAGTATTAGAGACATATACCTGCCTGTGACCAGATTTAACGAGTGAGCTCTCTGCCACTGGTACCACAATACCACTGACGTGTTACTGGACATGGGAAACACCAGTTGGCGACCTTGCAGTTAGTAGTAGAGTCCTTGTCGGGGCAGGCACACGGTTAGGAGAGAGCAAGCTGTGTTCCCACTCATTCTTTGGCTATAAGGCTGGCAGGGGATCGACTGGGATACTCTCCAGGCGAACAGTGGCGCCGCGAGGATTGAGTGAAGACCCACAGGGCTATTGTCGCTAATACTACTGGGTGGTATCCATGTCGAGAGAGAGACACCCCGATATATACATATATATATATATATATATATATATATATATATATATATATATATATATATATATATATATATATATATATATATGTCGTACCTAGTAGCCAGAACGCACTTCTCAGCCTACTATACAAGGCCCGATTTGCCTAATAAGCCAAGTTTTCCTGAATTAATATATTTTCTCTATTTTTTTTATTATGAAACGATGAAGCTACCCATTTAATTATGTATGAGGTCAATTTTTTTTTATTGGAGTTAAAATTAACGTAGATATATGACCGAACCTAACCAACCCTACCTAACCTAACCTAACCTATCTTTATAGGTTAGGTTAGGTTAGGTAGCCGAAAAAGTTAGGTTACGTTAGGTAGTCGAAAAAACATTAATTCATGAAAACTTGGCTTATTAGGCAAATCGGGCCTTGCATAGTAGGCTGAGAAGTGCATTCTGGCTACTAAGTACGACATATATATATATCCATATATATATATTATTAAATATGACCTAAAAAGTAAGATTAATAATTCTAACACGAATTTTCTCAATCTTTCGTACATTTCTTTTCACTGTTGGAGGTAATTCAAAGATCAATTCTCCAAAATTCATTTTTATTTCTAGTCTGACGCGACACGAGCGCGTTTCGTAAAACTTATTACATTTACAAAGACTTTAGTTTACAAATACACAACTGAATAGAACTTACACATCTCCGATTTTTTTTTATATCTACATTTGAGTGAGGTGGATGGGGTGAGGTGGCATTAATAGGGTATTAATTTTATCAACACAAGACAGAACAAGAGGTGGCATTAATAGGGTATTAATTTCATCAACACAAGACAGAACACGAAACAATGGGTATTGAAATGGAAGTGATTGTAGAAAGCCTATTGGTCCATATTTCTTGATGCTTCTATATTGGAGTGGAGTCTTGAGGTGGGTAGAATATAGTTGTGCATTAATTGGCTGTTGATTGCTGGTGTTGACTTCTTAATGTGTAGTGCCTCACAAACATCAAGCCGCCTGCTATCGCTGTATCTATCGATGATTTCTGTGTTGTTTACTAGGATTTCTCTGGCGATGGTTTGGTTGTGGGAAGAGATTATATGTTCCTTAATGGAGCCCTGTTGTTTATGCATCGTTAAACGCCTAGAAAGAGATGTTGTTGTCTTGCCTATATACTGGGTTTTTTGGAGCATACAGTCCCCAAGTGGGCATTTAAAGGCATAGACGACGTTGGTCTCTTTTAAGGCGTTCTGCTTTGTGTCTGGAGAGTTTCTCATGAGTAGGCTGGCCGTTTTTCTGGTTTTATAGTAAATCGTCAGTTGTATCCTCTGATTTTTGTCTGTAGGGATAAAGTTTCTATTAACAATATCTTTCAGGACTCTTTCCTCTGTTTTATGAGCTGTGGAAAAGAAGTTCCTGTAAAATAGTCTAATAGGGGGTATAGGTGTTGTGTTAGTTGTCTCTTCAGAGGTTGCATGGCGTTTCACTTTCCTTCTTATGATGTCTTCGACGAAACCATTGGAGAAGCCGTTGTTGACTAGGACCTGCCTTACCCTACAGAGTTCTTCGTCGACTTGCTTCCATTCTGAGCTGTGGCTTAGAGCACGGTCGACATATGCGTTAACAACACTGTCGACCGTGCTCTAAGCCACAGCTCAGAATGGAAGCAAGTCGATGAAGAACTCTGTAGGGTAAGGCAGGTCCTAGTCAATAACGGCTTCTCCAATGGTTTCGTCGAAGACATCATAAGAAGGAAAGTGAAAAGCCATGCAACCTCTGAAGAGACAACTAACACAACACCTATACCCCCTATTAGACTATTTTACAGGAACTTCTTTTCCACAGCTCATAAAATGGAGGAAAGGGTCCTGAAAGATATTGTTAATAGAAACGTTATCCCTACAGACAAAAATCAGAGGATACAACTGACGATTTACTTTAAAACCAGAAAAACGGCCAGCCTACTCATGAGAAACTCTCCAGACACAAAACAGAACGCTTTAAAAGAGACTAACGTCGTCTATGCCTTCAAATGCCCACTTGGGGATTGTAAGCTCCAAAAAACCCAGTATATAGGCAAGACAACAACATCTCTTTCTAGGCGTTTAACGATGCATAAGCAACAGGGCTCCATTAAGGAACATATAATCTCTTCCCACAACCAAACCATCGCCAGAGAAATCCTAGTAAACAACACAGAAATCATCGATAGATACAGCGATAGCAGGCGGCTTGACGTTTGCGAGGCACTACACATCAAGAAGTCAACACCAGCAATCAACAGCCAATTATTGCACAACTATATTCTACCCACCTCAAGACTCCGCTCCAATATAGAAGCATCAAGAAATATGGACCAATAGGCTTTCTACAAACACTTCTATTCAATATCCATTGTTTCGTGTTCTGTCTTGTGTTGATGAAATTAATACCCTATTAATACCCTTGTTCTGTCTTGTGTTGATGAAATTAATACCCTATTAATACCACATTTTGTTCTGTCTTGTGTTAATGCCACATCACCCCTTCCACCTCACTCAAATGTAGATATAAAATCGGAGATACGTAAGTTCTATTCAGTTGTGTATTTGTGAACTAAAGTCTTTGAAAATGTAATAAGTATTACGAAACGCGCCCGTGTCGCGTCAGACTAGAAATAAAAATGAATTTTGGAGAATTGATTTTTGATTTACCTCCAACAGTGAAGCGTAATGTACGAAAGATTGAGAAAATTCGTGTTAGAATTATTAATCTTACTTTTTCGGTCATATTTAATTATATATATATATATATATATATATATATATATATATATATATATATATATATATATATATATATATATATATACATATATATATATATATATATAGATGTGGGGTGTTTCTTTTTTTGCTTTCACGACTGCAATGTGTACGTCGCCAATGTACATGTGGCAGACACTTCACGAAGCTGTCGGAATTTGCCGAATAGAAAATACGAGAGCAACCGTCCAGGGCCTGGGAGCAAGGTCGAGTTAGAGTCCTTGAGGGTCTCTTCTCAGACTAGCCTCACCTGGTCCTGCTCCACGTTGATCGTTGGAATCTCCTCAATGATTGAACACTTTAAGGGACTCCTAGGGTCCTCATCACATTTATAGATTAGTGAATATAGGCAACTCGGTATTGAAGACACTTAGAGCTGTAGGCTTGTGTAATATTTGCAGTATTCAGAAGTTCCGATTCTTCGCGGCAGGGGATCGTATTCCAGGGACCTGCCGGAAACGCTACGTGTTCTAGTGGCTGTACAAGAATGTAACAACTCTTGTATATATCTCAAAAAAAAAA
>NC_091186.1:29087215-29159715 GCF_040958095.1 Procambarus clarkii
GATGACTGGTTGGGATGTACCTAGAGATGGATGTTGTACACGGTGCCACACTGTAGGTATATATAGTTATATATTGTGTGTAGACTGACTCGAGTATATAACCGGTCAGTGTAGAGATTTACCATATAAGTGATCCAGTCTGTCGATTCTATATAATCGTTCAGACTTGATTAAGGCCATAGTGCCGCATGTTAATTATATCATTGCAGAGGTAGGCCGGCCAGTGTTGCAGGGATGTCAGTGGGTACCCTGAGGTCTGTGTAGTTATGGATACATTTATCTGGTGATATAATTTTCATTGATTATGTGAATGCCATTTCCATGTGTTTCATTTGCATGTTTTTGTATGTACTGTGTTGTGTGGTGAGTCAGTAGATGTGATTGCTGACTGATTGCCTAATGATGTCATTAGTATGTGGGGTATGCTGACGGCATCATTATGTTGTAGGTTTGGGCAGTGTTGTTGTTGGTATACAATATTACTGCCCCTAGGAACTGTGTTGAGGCTTTAAGGGGCCTCTTTGATTATTTAGGGGAATCCAAGTACTTAATGAGAGCAGGCAATTAATTTGTTAATTGTCTAATTAAGAGAATTAGAGCCAGCTGTCCACGTAGTGACGGTGCTTTATATTAACGTAAATTTCCTTGCTAAAGTAGTTGTGATTGCTCACAGTAGTCCCTTGCAACGGTTGCAAGATTAGAGGGGGCAGTAATATTGGTATACTCTTGTTGTTGCCTAATGTGTATCATTACTGTATGGGTACAGTAATTAACGAGTTGCAGTAGCCGCAACCGTATGTTGGCTGTGCATTTATGCTGTCATGCATGCCATTGTAAGTGTGACCTATGTAACATTGGGGTTACTTTGTTCTTTAAGTTGTGTTGAAGACTTAAGGATTCAGTGAGTTGAGTTAATTAAAGGGAATTAACTGGATAAGGGGTGCACATTGTTTAGTGAGTGAGAGCTGTTATAGGAGAACAGTGTTGAGCTTGTGTGAGATACGTTTCGGGTGCAATTAATTGTCCGTGTGACAACTAATTGACCACTCTAGCTAATTATGTAATTAGCATTCTCATCATGAATTCACATAGTGGGAGAGGATCTGTCAGTGTTTGTGTTAACGTAATTTGCTCGAGACTAATTACCTTTCTGGGGTATAGCAATTAGTGGCTCATGATAATTAGTGGAGTAATTGACGTCTGGAGTCTTTAGGATTCAGATGACTCGGTAAAGCAAGGTCATGGAGCTAGCATAAATCGTTATATTAATCATATCCTGTCTGATGACAGTGGATTAAGATGCACTCATGTTAATTAGGGGAGTAATTAACTCCTCTCCTGTAAATTCACAGTGTTTGATGAGACCTGCTTAGGCAGTGCGGAGTGAAACATATTTATGTATGATTAATTATCGGTACTGGTGATAGTTAATTAATTGCTCAGGGTTAATTAGGGTAATTAACACTCATTAAAGTCAATTTTGACATAGACTGTTGAGAAGCTACCAAGTTAGGGTAGGCTTAGTTAACGTAACTCAATTGGGATGTAATTAGTGGTCCGTTCGACCTTAATTAAGAATTATTATATACATATATATATATATATATATATATATATATATATATATATATATATATATATATATATATATATATATATATATATAACATATAATATATGTGTTCCCTGAAATTATTTGAAAATGTTGAAAATTCGTTGCATAATACGTTGTGTATTTTTTTCTCCTTTTCTGTTTAGGGTGTGATGGTGAAACTTGGACCAGTTGCAGCCCTTTCTATAACCATTTCAAAAATAAATTTATAAGTAAATTGAACAATTTTTAATGTAACCTAGTTATGCCCCCTGAAAGCAGAGTTAGTTATTAATTCTGATAGCAGATTTTTGCTGCGTGATGATGGGCTTAAGGTGGTTTGCAGTGGTAGACCCCCATGCACAGATACCATAATTAAGACAGGGGTAGATTAGTGCATAATATAGTGAGAGAAGAGCAGAGTTAGGAACATAATATCTGATTTTGGAGAGTATACCAACTGTCTTAGAGACTTTCTTAGTTATGTGTTGAATGTGGGTGCTGAATTTGAGTCTCTTGTCTAGGAATAGGCCAAGAAACTTGCCATCATTTTGATTACTGATGTTAATGTTGTCTATCTGTAGCTGAATTGCATTTGATGATTTGCTTCCAAATAATATAATAATAATAATAATATAATAATAATAATAATATAATATTTTATTTAGGTAAGGTACATACATACAATAAATTTTTACAAAGATTGGTTGACTTATAGGTAGAGCTAGTACATACAATGCCTAAAGCCACTATTACGCAAAGCGTTTCGGGCATGATAAACTTAATATTAAATGACAAGCTTAATACTAATTGAGCATAATGAGTAGATGAAAACATAGATGAAAAAGCAGCACAAATACAAATATGTCGACAAACAGCGCTCTTTAAAGAAAAACAGACATTGGTTGACAATAGAAGGGTAAGGTAGGTTACATGGAATTTATTAGGTATAGCTTCGTTTTTAACTTAAACTGGTTGAGAGAGGTACAGTCTTTAACATGGTCGGGAAGGTCATTCCACATTCTGGGCCCCTTGATTTGCAGAGCATTTCTAGTTTGATTAAGTCGTACTCTAGGAATATCAAAACTGTATTTATTTCTGGTGTGGTGCTCATGGGTTCTGTTACAACCTTCTATGAAGCTTTTGAGATCAGGATTGGCATTATAGTTTAGCGTTTTATATATGTATAATAGACATGAGAGAATGTGCAGAGACTTAATGTCTAACATATTCAGAGATTTGAGTAGGGGTACCGAGTGATGTCTGGGGCCAGAGTTGGATATTGTCCTAATAGCAGCTTTGTGTTGAGTAATTAGAGGACGTAAGTGATTTTGGGTAGTAGAGCCCCAAGCACAAACACCATAGTTGAGATATGGATAGATAAGGGAGTAATAGAGAGTCACCAGGACAGGGCGTGGTACATAATATCTGATCTTAGAAAGAATGCCCACAGTTTTTGAAACTTTTTTTGATATATTTAGAATGTGTCCCTGGAAATTCAGCTTGTGGTCAATGAGAATGCCAAGGAATTTGCCATCTAATTTGTTACAAATTTGGGTATTGTTTATTTTGAGATTTATTTGATTAGAGGATTTATTGCTAAACAGAATATAGAAAGTTTTGTCAATGTTAAGGGTGAGTTTGTTGGCAGTTAGCCAAAGATGGACTTTATTAAGCTCAGTATTTACTGAGGCATTTAGAGCAAGGGGATCAGGACTGGAGTAAATGAAGGTTGTGTCGTCAGCAAATAGAATTGGTTTGAGGTGTTGGGAGGCATTTGGAAGGTCATTAATGTAGATGAGAAAGAGGAGAGGGCCAAGTATGCTGCCCTGAGGAACACCAATGTTGATGGGTAGGGTGGGAGAAATTGTATTATTCACAGAAACATATTGGAGCCTGTCAGTAAGGTAGGATTTGAGGTATTGTAGGGAGTGTCCTCTGACTCCATAATGATGTAATTTAAGAAGAAGGTTTTGGTGGTTGACAGTATCAAAAGCTTTACGCAGGTCCACAAATAACCCAACAGGGAACTCATTTTTATCAAGTGCTGTTTGAATCGAGTTAAGCATACTAATAAGTGCATCGTTAGTGCTTTTTTTGGGTCTGAAGCCATATTGGCTAGGGCTAAGTATATTGAGTTTGGCTAGATATGAGTAAAGCTGCTTATAGATTAGTTTTTCAAAAATTTTTGACAAGTTTGGCAGGATTGATATAGGTCTGTAGTTGTTAACATCTGTGAGATCACCACATTTGTGGACAGGCGTTACTCTCGCTTTTTTTAGAATATCTGGAAAGGTTTGGAGTTCAAGTGACTTGTTGAAGAGCAAAGCAATAGCAGGGGCTAAAGATCTGGAGGCTTTTTTGTAAATTAAAGTTGGTATCTCCTCAAGGGCACCAGACTTGGTTTTAAGGGAAAGGATTATCTCATTGACGTCAGTGGAATTAATAGGCTTTAGGTACAGAGACTTTGGATAGTTACCTGTAAGATAGTCCTTAATGTCAGTACTGGAAGATGGAATATCATTTGCAAGGGATGAACCAATGGAAGAGAAGAACCTATTGAACTCAATAGCAGAATCAGAGGCTGAAAGCTGACCATCATTAATAGACAGGAGAGTCGGTTTGTTATTTAAAGACTTCTTTGATCCCAATATTTGTGAAATTGTGCTCCAAGTTTGTTTAATGTTGCTCTTTATTTGGGTAAATTTATCTTCGTAGTATTTAGTTTTGGCTCGTCTAATTATCTTAGACAGCAATAATGAGTAATTCTTTGAGAATTCTTTGGAGACAATTCCTAACCTATACTTCTTCTCAAGGTCATGTTTTTTATTAATAGATTTAAGTATTCCCTTTGTAAGCCAGGGATTGTTAAGCCTTTTGGTTGTGACTTGTTTTGTAAGCATAGGACAGTGGGCATTATAAAGGCTAAGAGTTTTTTGAAGAAAAGATTGCACTGCTAGGTTGATGTCCTCTATGTTACCTAACTCGGACTCCCAGTTGACATTATCAGCAGCAGTTATAAAATTGTCTATAGCAGTTTCATTGTGCAGTCTAAAACGTATCTCTCTTGACTCAAGAGGTGGTTTGCTAATGTTAGTTAAGAGAAATGTGGGGTAATGGTCTGTAGTGCTATCGGTGATTATACCTGAAGTAAGCGGAGAGGTTATGTTTGTCCAGATGTGATCTAGAGTTGTGGCAGTACTATCAGTGATTCTAGTAGGTCTAGTGATTAAGGGTATGAGGAAGCAGGAATTCATACAGTTGAGGAAGCTAACTAATAAGATGTAGTAAGTCTTTTCGATGTTTAATGTTAGTTTGTTCGTTGACATCCATAAGTGGACTTTTTTTAATTTATTATTCACAACATTATTTAGTGTATGTGGGTTGAGGTCTGAATAGATAAGAGTAGTATCGTCAGCAAACAATATAGGTTTGAGAATATTAGAGACATTAGGCAGATCGTTTATATATATAAGAAATAGAAGAGGTCCTAAGATACTGCCCTGTGGCACTCCAACGGTAATTGGTAGAGTGGAAGACGTTGTATCATTGATGGTTACATATTGGTGTCTGTCACTAAGATAGGATCGGATGTAGTCAAGGGCAAGGCCTCGGATTCCATAATGATGGAGTTTAAGTAAGAGGTAGTTGTGATTAACAGTATCAAAGGCTTTTCTTAGGTCAATGAAGAGTCCAATCGGAAAATCATTTTTGTCAAGGGCTGAGTAGATAACGTCAAGGAGACTAATGATTGGATCGTTGGTGCTCTTTTGGGACCGGAAGCCAAACTGGCAGGGGCTGAGTATGTCGAATTTTACGAGGTAGGAATAGAGCTGTTTGTAAATAATTTTTTCAAATATTTTTGATAGAATGGGTAGATTTGATATTGGTCTATAATTGTTTATGTCCGCCGGATTGCCTCCTTTATGGACTGGCGTTGCTCTTGCTTTTTTGAGGATATCAGGGAAGGTGTGACACTCTATAGATTTGTTGAACAGTAGTGCTATGGGTGGGGCAAGGGCATGGGAGGCTCTCTTGTACACAATGGACGGAATTTCACTGGTGTTCCCTGCCTTGGTTTTTAGAGAGTGTATGATGGACACAACATCTGCCGGGCTGATTGGTGAAAGGAGAAGAGAGTTTGGATAGCTGCCTGAGAGATATGTGTTAATATGTGTCTGAGTCTGTGGGATTTTACTGGCAAGATTAGCACCAACTGATGTAAAGAAACTATTAAATTCATTTGCCATTTCTAAATCAGTTGACGGTATATTCCCTTCCTTGTAGAGTTTTATTTGGTTATGTGAGTGTTGTTTAGTTCCTAGGATACTAGAGATTGTTTTCCAAGTGCTTTTCATGTTGCCTTTTGCTTCATTGAATCTATTCACATAATATGCAAGTTTTGCCTTTCTTATGATACTGGTAAGCATTGATGAGTACCTTTTAGCTACTTCCTTTGAAACTAGGCCAATCCTAAGTTTCTTTTCATATTCATGTTTCTTGTTGATTGAGTTGAGAATGCCACTTATGAGCCATGGATTGTTTAATCTTTTGTCAGTTACTTGCTTGGTAAGAAGGGGACAATGAAGGTTGTAGAGGCTTAGAGTTTTGGAGAGGAAGAGGTTAGCTAATGAATTTATATCCTGGGTATTATTGAATTCAGAATCCCAGTTAATATTTATTTATTTATTTATTTATTTATTTATGCATATACAAGAATGTACATAAGGAATGTGAGGATACAAATATGGTAATTACAGTCTTGTAAAGCCACTAGCACGCGCAGCGTTTCGGGCAGGTCCTTTCAATATTGTGAAGTGCATCTGTAAGATTGTCTAAAGCTGATTCACTGTGTAGCCTAAATGAAAGTTTCTTGCTTTTTGGTGGTGTTATGTCCATGTTCGCTATGAGAAAGGTTGGATAATGGTCAGTTGTTCTGTCGTAGATTATACCAGATACAAGGGGAGCTGTTATGTTTGTCCATATGTGGTCCAAGGTAGTGGCTGATGTTTGAGTGACTCGGGTAGGTTTGGTGATTGTGGGGATTAGCATACAGGAGTTCATGCTGTTAAGGAAATAGTCAACTTGAGAGCAATTTTGTTGACCCAGGTCAATATTAAAGTCTCCTCCCAGAATGATGTGGTTTTTGTTGAGATTGTTGTTTATAATAAGATTCCTTAGGTTGTCTGAGAAAGAAGCTATGTTAGTATTGGGAAATCTATAGATGGCTCCAATAGTCAAAGAAGATTTAAGGGATTTAATTGTAAACTGAGCAAAAGTATATTCACAGTAGTCATCTCTGTCACTAATAACACTGTTGCAGATAAATGTATCTCGGTAATATATAGCTGTGCCACCACCTTTTTTATTAGGTCTACAGTTATGAATGGTTTTATAACCAGCTAAGTTGTAGAGTTGGGTATAGTCTTTATTTAGCCAAGTTTCTGTTAAAATAATGAACGATAGGTTAGTACCTAGTGCTGTGAGTAGTGCATTTATATCGTCAAAATGTTTACCAAGTGATCTAACATTTTGGTTATAAACTGATAGACAGGTGCTATTTTGGAGTTTGTTTTTAGCCTGGTGTGCTGTGAAATACTTGCAATAATGATGATCAATGTGCTGGTTGGTGTAGATATGAGACAGAAGATTTTGATCAGGATCAATATCAGTGTGATTAGAGATGCAGAGGGATACGATACAAGATACACGATAAAGCAAAACACAAGAATAAAAGCAAATACAATAAAATAGTAACAATTTAGAAGTAAAATAAAGATCCAATAGATAGCCAGGGAGGACACAGAAGTTACATAAAATAAAAAACAAAAGATCAGTAGAGACTGACAATATAAATGTAAAATAAAAAATAATAAGAAAAATAATAATCATAAAGTAAAATGATCTTGAAGATAATTAGCTTAGTAATGGTTAATTGAAATCCTATAATTGGTATGAACCTATGAAAACAAAGTGAGCTCAAATAGATAATTCCGAGAGAAAAAAAAAAAAAAAAAGATGACATGTAAATCTAATTAAATCTTGAAAATTACTCTAATATAAATCTAAGTGTAAAAATAAACAGGGTGAGAGTATATTCATGTGGAAGATTTTACTATGATACTGAGGTAGATGCTTACAAAACCAATTATACTATTAATTAATTCCAATAAATCATTACAAGAAACAAATACCAAGTTACTTTAAGTAACAGGGTAATAAAAAACCCTAGGTTTAGTGACAAGGGGATTAACTAAGATCAAATAAGCAGGCGATGAGTCACAATAACGTGGCTGAAGTATGTTGACCAGACCACACACTAGAAATTGAAGGGACGACGACGTTTCGGTCCGTCCTGGACCATTCTCAAGTCGATTGTGATGAGGAGGTAGGGACAGGCAATAAATAGGCAAGAGAGAGCCGAGGAGGAAAGTCAGGTGTAGGGGATAGTAGTAATGGAAACTGCAGCAGGCCTATTGGCCCATACGAGGCAGCTCCTATTATAACCACCGAAGGAGAAGTAATAGGAAAAAGAAGAGGATAGCAAGGGAGCGTAGGAGAAGACAATGAACAGAAAAAAGGAGAAGAGAGAAAGAAAAGGAAAGAGAAAGAAAGAAATGGAAGGGGGAAAGCTTATGTTAAGTCACGTTTGTTAGAAAGATTAGAGCATTTGAGTATATACTGTGAAAGGGAAGAGTCCACAGCAACAAAGCCAGGACTCAAGTTCATGTTGGGTACATTGTTAATAAGAGCCGATTCTACAAGACGGCGTCTGTGTAGAGTAGAGGCAGGAAAGATTATTTTGGAGGAAGACCAATCAATGGGATGATTAGAATCCCTCACATGGCAGAAGAGAGCATTGTTAGTGTCTGCAGACTTAACACTTCTCCTGTGTTCTTTAAGTCTGTCATTCAGTGTACGGCCAGTTTCGCCAAAGTATTGGAGAGGACAAGATGAACAGGAATTAGAGTAGACACCAGCAGCATTAGAAGCAGGAGGAGCAGTGTGAACTAGATTGCTACGAAGTGTGTTAGTTTGTCGAAAGGCGAAAAAGACCAAATAATTAAGAGTAAAAAAACAGGCAAAGATGACAAACAAAAAAAAATAAAAATAAAAACCTTTGGAAAGGAAAGGCAGAGCTTAAGTACACTTTGGTTGTATGTGAGACTACAACTTATGTTCTGGTTATTCAGCTGATATCCCACAGTCATCCAGGAAAGAAGTGAGGTGTGCTTCAGTGGTTATGACATAAGTTTTTCCAGAGTCAGTCTTCCTAGCTATTATTTTACCATCTCGCACAAAACAATGTTTAATAGCAGTGGATCTATTGCAAATTCCATGAAGTTTAAATAAGATATTTTGTCTGAATCTGGTTAGACATTCGTTCACATAAACATTAGATTTCCTAGCGACTGCAGCAGTGATAAGGTCTAACTTGCGGGAGCAGCTATCTAATTTCACACGTATCTTTCTGTTATTTGTACCAGATGATTTCGTACAGAAGGAACAGCTAGCCGAGGCTAGCTGCCTCATGGGTGAACACTGTAAACTGTCTCTTAGTTTGTTACTGTTCCTTCTGTACTCATTGGCCTCAATTTCACACAAATTGGGCCTTGACACAACCCAGAATGGCAGGAGTGCCCTGCACAATGAGTAATAAGGATGACACAGCGATTAACGAGGGGTGGAGGTGGCAGGCTGGCATCCCCCACCCAATCACTTCTTCATCAGCTTGCCGCCCAGCTCAAACTGACTATTTGGCGGGCTAGGTAAACTCAAATGCCCATCTCTCCCCCCTACCTTGTCTTGACCAATCAGCACTAAGCCGGCACAACTCAAGGTGCCACTACCAATAACATCTGTTCTGCGCCAAAACTCAGCTAGGGGCGAGGATGCCGCTACCAATCACAGGCGCCCCTCACCCTGTGACGTTCTATGTCACAAGGAGGGGGAGGCCTAAAGGCAGTGGCGCAATGTCTCACATGGTGGGGGTGGGGGGGCGACGTTCACCCCTCTGTCCCCCCACCTCTAAAAAACCGTTGAGTCAAGTACCTTCTGACACCACTTCCTTCTCAACTCTCATCCTATTTAAAAAAAAACAGGAACAATTCTGTAACTCCCTCTACAGAGTAATCACAGACTTCTAGCTAGTCTTACATGATAGTCCATAGCCTGAGCTTTCCTCCAACACCACACAAGTGTACGTTAGTTTGAAAACTTCTTGTCTAGAGTCCCTAGAGCGACTAGCCTAATCTAGAAAACTAGGAAAACTAGCTGAGGAAATCTACATTCCCTCACACTATATATATATATGTTTCATTGAATATGACCGCATATTCTGTATTTATTATTTTCTGGTTTAGGGCTTCTATCCCTCTAACTATTTTCTTAGCATCAGGGCTTAATTGGAATAGGAGTTCTCCAAAACTCATTTTCGTACTTTTAAGGTGAAGAAAAGAAGTGATTTACTATAGAGTGTATTACACTTATTTGTATAATTTGCACGACGTTTCGAACCTCCATGGTTCATTCTCAAGTGAACAATCTTACAATACTAGTTGATTTTATACCCGCATTAGGTCAGGTGATAATACAATGAAGGTGAAAAACATGGGGGGATACATAAGGGATAAACATAGGGGCTGCAGAAGGCTTATTGGCCCATACGAGGCATCTCCTATCTAAACACAAAGATTAATCCAGTGTAATTGGCCTGTTATGTTGGACATTGTCTTCTGTGTTGGCATCAATATGTTCTTGTCTTGTCCTTACTCTCATGGTGGGTAGAGTAAATAGTTCCGTGATTTGGGTGTTCATGGTAGGTCGCTCTATTCTTATGTGAATTGCCTCAAGAATTTGTAATCTTCTTGAATCGTGGGTTTTATCTATTATGCAAGTATTCTTGTTCAACATTTCTCTTGTTAGAGTAATGTCATGGGCTTGTCTCATGTGATTCCTAGGGGCACCAGATTGAAGATGGCATGTCAAACGCCTCGTCAGCTTGGTCGACGTCATACCTATGTACTTACATTGAAGGTTACATCCTTCGTGGGCAGCAGTTACATCCTTCTACAGCAGTCAAGCGTTGTATACATGTACACTTGCCCCCACGAAGGATGTAACCTTCAATGTAAGTACATAGGTATGACGTCGACCAAGCTGACGAGGCGTTTGACATGCCATCTTCAATCTGGTGCCCCTAGGAATCACATGAGACAAGCCCATGACATTACTCTAACAAGAGAAATGTTGAACAAGAATACTTGCATAATAGATAAAACCCAAGATTCAAGAAGATTACAAATTCTTGAGGCAATTCACATAAGAATAGAGCGACCTACCATGAACACCCAAATCACGGAACTATTTACTCTACCCACCATGAGAGTAAGGACAAGACAAGAACATATTGATGCCAACACAGAAGACAATGTCCAACATAACAGGCCAATTACACTGGATTAATCTTTGTGTTTAGATAGGAGATGCCTCGTATGGGCCAATAAGCCTTCTGCAGCCCCTATGTTTATCCCTTATGTATCCCCCCATGTTTTTCACCTTCATTGTATTATCACCTGACCTAATGCGGGTATAAAATCAACTAGTATTGTAAGATTGTTCACTTGAGAATGAACCATGGAGGTTCGAAACGTCGTGCAAATTATACAAATAAGTGTAATACACTCTATAGTAAATCACTTCTTTTCTTCACCTTAAAAGTACGAAAATGAGTTTTGGAGAACTCCTATTCCAATTAAGCCCTGATGCTAAGAAAATAGTTAGAGGGATAGAAGCCCTAAACCAGAAAATAATAAATACAGAATATGCGGTCATATTCAATGAAACATGTTTGAAAGAAAACCTGTTGCCAGTATACACCAATATATATATATATATATATATATATATATATATATATATATATATATATATATATATATATATATATAACTGAAAACTCACACCCCAGAAGTGACTCGAACCCATACTCCCACAACTGGTATGTACAGGGACGCCTTAATCCGCTTGACCATCACGACCGGACATAAGGAAGTGATAGCCGAGGCTATATGAACCACTTCCCCGCCGGCACTCGGATGGTAATCTTGGGCATAGCATTTTATCAAATCACCTCATTCTTTGGGGCACACGTGAGGAACACAAATGCAAACAAGCCTGAATGGTCCCCAGGACTATATACAACTGAAAACTCACACCCCAGAAGTGACTCGAACCCATACTCCCACAACTGGTATGTACAGGGACGCCTTAATCCGCTTGACCATCACGACCGGACATAAGGAAGTGATAGCCGAGGCTATATGAACCACTTCCCCGCCGGCACTCGGATGGTAATCTTGGGCATAGCATTTTATCAAATCACCTCATTCTTTGGGGCACACGTGAGGAACACAAATGCAAACAAGCCTGAATGGTCCCCAGGACTATATACAACTGAAAACTCACACCCCAGAAGTGACTCGAACCCATACTCCCACAACTGGTATGTACAGGGACGCCTTAATCCGCTTGACCATCACGACAGGACATAAGGAAGTGATAGCCGAGGCTATATGAACCACTTCCCCGCCGGCACTCGGATGGTAATCTTGGGCATAGCATTTTATCAAATCACCTCATTCTTTGGGGCACACGTGAGGAACACAAATGCAAACAAGCCTGAATGGTCCCCAGGACTATATACAACTGAAAACTCACACCCCAGAAGTGACTCGAACCCATACTCCCACAACTGGTATGTACAGGGACGCCTTAATCCGCTTGACCATCACGACCGGACATAAGGAAGTGATAGCCGAGGCTATATGAACCACTTCCCCGCCGGCACTCGGATGGTAATCTTGGGCATAGCATTTTATCAAATCACCTCATTCTTTGGGGCACACGTGAGGAACACAAATGCAAACAAGCCTGAATGGTCCCCAGGACTATATACAACTGAAAACTCAGTTGTATATAGTCCTGGGGACCATTCAGGCTTGTTTGCATTTGTGTTCCTCACGTGTGCCCCAAAGAATGAGGTGATTTGATAAAATGCTATGCCCAAGATTACCATCCGAGTGCCGGCGGGGAAGTGGTTCATATAGCCTCGGCTATCACTTCCTTATGTCCGGTCGTGATGGTCAAGCGGATTAAGGCGTCCCTGTACATACCAGTTGTGGGAGTATGGGTTCGAGTCACTTCTGGGGTGTGAGTTTTCAGTTGTATATAGTCCTGGGGACCATTCAGGCTTGTTTGCATTTGTGTTCCTCACGTGTGCCCCAAAGAATGAGGTGATTTGATAAAATGCTATGCCCAAGATTACCATCCGAGTGCCGGCGGGGAAGTGGTTCATATAGCCTCGGCTATCACTTCCTTATGTCCGGTCGTGATGGTCAAGCGGATTAAGGCGTCCCTGTACATACCAGTTGTGGGAGTATGGGTTCGAGTCACTTCTGGGGTGTGAGTTTTCAGTTGTATATAGTCCTGGGGACCATTCAGGCTTGTTTGCATTTGTGTTCCTCACGTGTGCCCCAAAGAATGAGGTGATTTGATAAAATGCTATGCCCAAGATTACCATCCGAGTGCCGGCGGGGAAGTGGTTCATATAGCCTCGGCTATCACTTCCTTATGTCCGGTCGTGATGGTCAAGCGGATTAAGGCGTCCCTGTACATACCAGTTGTGGGAGTATGGGTTCGAGTCACTTCTGGGGTGTGAGTTTTCAGTTGTATATAGTCCTGGGGACCATTCAGGCTTGTTTGCATTTGTGTTCCTCACGTGTGCCCCAAAGAATGAGGTGATTTGATAAAATGCTATGCCCAAGATTACCATCCGAGTGCCGGCGGGGAAGTGGTTCATATAGCCTCGGCTATCACTTCCTTATGTCCGGTCGTGATGGTCAAGCGGATTAAGGCGTCCCTGTACATACCAGTTGTGGGAGTATGGGTTCGAGTCACTTCTGGGGTGTGAGTTTTCAGTTGTATATAGTCCTGGGGACCATTCAGGCTTGTTTGCATATATATATATATATATATATATATATATATATGGGAACATGCCTGAATGGTCCCCAGGACTATATGCAACTGAAAACTTACACCCCAGATGTGATTCGAAACCATACTGCCAGGAGCAATGCAACTGGTGTGTACAGGACACCTTATCACTCAACCATCACGACCGGACAAAAGCTGATGGTAGCCGAGGCTATTTACCCATCAGCCCGCCGGCACTCTGATGGTAATCTTGGGCATAGTATTTTATCAAATCACCTCATTCTTTGGGGCACACATGAAGAACACAAATGTGAAAAAGCCTGAATGGTCCCCAGGACTATATACAACTGAAAACTCACACCCCAGAAGTGACTCGAACCCATACTGCCTGGAACAATGCAACTGGCATGTAACGGACACCTTATCCACTCGACCATCACGACCAAACAAAAAGCTGATGGTAGCCGAGGCTATTTGCCCATCAGACCGCCGGCACTCTGATGGTAATCTTAGGCATAGTATTTTATCAAATCACATCTCATGCCCGAAACGCTTTGCGTAATAGTGGCTTTAGGCATTGTATGTACTAGCTCTATCTATAAGTCCACCAATCTTTGTAAAAATTTCTTGTATGTATGTACCTTACCTAAATAAACATTTATTTATATTTATTTATTTATTATTTATTTATTTACTATGCCCAAGATTACCATCATAGTGCCTGTGGTATGGGTTCGACCGGAGGAGCCGGTCGGCCGAGCGGACAGCATGCCGGACTTGTGATCCTGTAGTCCCGGGTTCGATCCCGGGTGCCGGCGAGAAACAATGGGGCAGAGTTTCTTTCACCCTATGCCCCTGTTACCTAGCAGTAAAATAGGTACCTGGGTGTTAGTCAGCTGTCATGGGCTGCTTCCTGGGTGTGGAGGCCTGGTTGAGTACCGGGCCGCGGGGACACTAAAGCCTCGAAATCATCTCAAGTTAACCATCAGCTTTTTGTCCAGTCATGATGGTCGACTGGATAAGGTGTCCTGTACACACCAGTTGCATTGCTCCTAGCAGTATGGGTTCGAGACACTTCTGGGGTGTGAGTTTTCAGTTGCATATAGTTCTGGGGACCAATCAGGCTTGTTTGCATTTGTGTTCCTCACGTGTGCCCCAAAGAATGAGGTGATTTGATAAAATACTATGCCCATGATTACCATCAGAGTGCCGGCGGCCTGATGGGCAAATAGCCTCGGCTACCATCAGCTTCTGTCCGGTCGTGATGGTCAAGTGGTTAAGGTGTCCTGTACAAACCAGTTGCATTGCTCCTGGCAGTATGGGTTCGAGTCACTTCTGGGGAGTGAGTTTTTAGTTATATATATATATATATATATATATATATATATATATATTGCTATATATATATATATATATATATATATATATATATATATATATATATATATATATATATATATATATATATATATATATATATATATATATATATATATATATATATATATATATAAGAACATAAGAACAAAGGTAACTGCAGAAGGCCTATTGGCCCATACGAGGCAGCTCCTATTCTATAACCACCCAATCCCACTCATATACTTGTCCAACCCGCGCTTGAAACAATCGAGGGACACCACCTCCACCACGCCACGCGGCAATTGGTTCAACAAATCAACAACCCTGTTACTAAACCAGTATTTACCCAAGTCTTTCCTAAATCTAAACTTATCCAATTTATACCTATTGTTTCGTGTTCTGTCTCGTGCTGATATTTTTAATACCCTATTAATATCCCCCCTGTTATGTCCATTCATCCACTTGT
The DNA here is from genome assembly GCF_040958095.1 of Procambarus clarkii. Lineage (NCBI taxonomy): Eukaryota > Metazoa > Arthropoda > Malacostraca > Decapoda > Cambaridae > Procambarus > Procambarus clarkii. The sequence continues at coordinate 29,102,629 of NC_091186.1, forward strand.
AAACCTCTATCATATCACCCCTAACTCTTCGCCTTTCCAGTGAATGCAACTTAAGCTTTGTTAATCTTTCTTCATATGAAAGATTTCTAATTTGGGGAATTAACTTAGTCATCCTACGTTGGACACGTTCAAGTTGCCCGAAACGCATTGCGTAATAGTGGCTTTAGGCATTGTATGTACTAGCTCTATCTATATATCAATCCATTAATGTAACATCACTTGTATGTATATACCTTACCTGAATAAACATCTGAATCTGAAGTAAATTTATATCCATTCTATAATACGGCGACCAAAACTGAACTGCATAATCTAAATGGGGCCTAACCAGAGCAAGATATAGCTTAAGAACCACACCAGGTGTCTTGTTACTAACGCTTCGATTAATAAATCCCAGTGTCCTATTCGCCTTATTACGAACATTCATGCATTGATCCTTTCGTTTTAAATTCTTACTAATTATAACTCCCGGATCCCTTTCGCAATCCGATTTCGCAATCTCAACACCATCTAGCTCGTATCTTGTAACTCTATCATCATTACCTAGCCTCAGAACTTTACATTTATCAGCATTAAACTGCATTTGCCAATCATTTGACCATTTCAAAACCCTATCTAGATCAACTTGAAGTGATAGTGAGTCCTCCTCCGAATTAATTTCCCTACCGAATTTCGTATCATCGGCAAATTTGCAAATGTTGCTACTCAAACCTGAATCTAAATCATTTATGTATATTATAAACAACAGAGGTCCCAGGACAGAGCCCTGAGGTACTCCACTAACAACATTATCCCACTCTGACTTAACCCCATTTATACTAACTCTCTGTTTCCTTTGGAATAGCCATGCCCTAATCCAAGTTAATATAGCACCCCCCAATACCATGAGCTTCTATTTTTTTAATTAGTCTTTCATGTGGCACTGTATCAAAAGCTTTGCTAAAGTCAAGGTACACAATATCACAGTCCTTACCACTATCAACTGCCTCAACTATGCTGGAATAAAAAGTTAGCTAATTTGTTAAACATGAACGGCCATTTGTAAAACCATGTTGCGACTCATTTATTAATTTATGTTTTTCAAGATGGAGACGAATTGTATTTGCAATTATTGATTCAAGTAACTTTCCCACAATAGACGTTAGGCTAATTGGCCGATAGTTTGACGCAAGTGATCTATCTCCTTTCTTAAAAATTGGTACCACATTAGCTACCTTCCATGACTCTGGCACTCTGCCTGACTCTATTGATTTGTTAAATATGGTAGACAGTGGCTTGGAAAGCTCCTCTTTGCATTCTTTAAGCACCCTGGCAAACACTTCATCCGGCCCTGGGGATTTGTTTGGTTTTAGTTTTTCTAATTGTTTAATTACATACTCCCTGGTAACTGCTAAACTAGTCAACCTGTCCTCATCCCCACCCACATAGACTTGTTCGGCTGAAGGCATATTGTTAAGTTCTTCTTTAGTAAATACAGATATAAAATATTTGTTAAAAATACTACTCATCTCCTTGTCATTATCCGTTATTTGACCTGTCTCAGATTTTAATGGACCTATCCTTTCCCTAGTCTTAGTTCGATATAACTGAAAAAACCCTTTAGGATTTAACTTTGCTTGCTCTGCTATGCGAACTTCATAGTTTCTTTTTGCTTTCCTAATCTCTTTTTTAACATTTCTAACCAGTTGTATGAATTCCTGTTCTAACCTGACTTCCCCATTCTTAATCCTTTTGTACCAAGCTCTCTTTTTACCTATAAGGTTCTTTAAATTATTTGTTATCCACTTTGGGTCATTAGTATTCGATCTATTCAATTTGTATGGTATACTACGTTCCTGTGCTTTGTTTAGAATATTCTTAAATAAGTTATATATTAAATCCACATCGAAATCCTCTTTTACGTTACCTATCGCTGGGTTCATGTCTCGCTCTAAGACCGGCCCACACCCCATACCCAAGACTTTCCAATCTATTTGACCCAAAAAATTTCTTAGACTATTAAAATCAGCTTTTCGAAAATCTGGCACTTTAACAGAATTTTCTCCTACAGGTCTATTCCATTCTATGCTAAATCTGATTACTTTGTGATCACTGTTCCCTAGCTCACTCCCTATTTCGATGTCATTAATTTGTGTTTCCCTGTTAGTTAACACTAAATCTAAAATATTATTTTCCCGCGTTGGTTCCTTAATGTGTTGCGTAAGAAAGCAATCGTCAATTAATTCTAGAAAATCTTCTGCTTCACTATTCCCTGTTTTGTTCACCCAGTTTATTCCACTAAAATTAAAGTCACCCATGACATAAATACTGTTAGATCTAGATGCTCTAGATATTTCATCCCATAGATGCTTTGCTTCCATTCTGTCTAAATTTGGTGGCCTATATATAACTCCTATTATAATATTATTTGCTTTTTCGTTTAATTCTATCCAAATAGTTTCTGTGTGTGGCTCAATTTTGATTCCCTCTTTGAGACTACATTTCAAATTGTCCCTAACATATATGGCTACTCCCCCTCCTCGTCTAATATATCTATCTGTGTGAAATAGTTTAAATCCATTTATCTGATATTCAGCTAATAGTTCTCTATTTTCTACGTTCATCCACGTTTCGGTAAGTGCAATAATATCTATTTTTTCTGTGCAGACAAGAGCATTTAATTCGTTAATTTTATTTCTTAGACTTCTACTGTTAGTGTAATATATCCTAAGTGAATTGTTATTTTGAGGCCCTTTTCTTTCTCTGATCATTTTGCCAATTCTTTTCTCCCACGAACACATACTTTTATTACCTCCTTCCTCCAAATCAATTCCCATACCACTATCTACTAACAGTTTAAACCCAAACAAACACCTCTAACCACTGGTTCCAACGAGTTCGCAACAGCAACAACCTCAGCCCTCGATAGATGCACCCCATCACGAGCATACATTTCATTTCTTCCATAGAAGCGTTACCAGTTGTCTATGAAAGATATTGCATTTGATTTGCAATATCTTTCCAGCCGGCAATTGACACCAATTGCCCTCGACATCCATTCATTTCCCACTCCCTTTCTTGGAAGAATGCCACATATGATCGGGATTCCTCCCTTGTTCCTAACTAATTCAATGGCTGTCCTAAATCTCTGTATTAGTTCCTCACTCCTAACTCGCCCAACATCATTACCCCCTGCACTAATACAAATAATGGGTTTGTTCCCATTTCCCGTCATAATATCATTCATGTTTTCAACAATATCACCAATTCCAGCTCCCGGATAGCAAACCCTTAATCTGTTCCCCCTATCTCTGGCACAAAACGTTCTGTCTAAATACCTCACCTGGGAATCTCCCACAACCAAAATTCGCTTCGGTACCGCCTTAACTTTCTGAGCAGCCTGAGGGGCCTGCGCTCCGTTGTTCCTCGCTGCAGGCGCACCACAGCACTCGTCCTCCAACACGGCAAATGAATTTGCCGTCCTTAGGACGTCTGTAGGCGGCCTTGTCAAGGTCTTCTTAAGACCCCTGTCTTCCACGACTCTCCACGATGAGGTCTCGTCAACACTGGTCTCCTCCTTCGTTTCCTCTCGAAGTCTCAGCCGTCGTACCTCCTCCCGCAGGGAATCCATCTCTGCTCTCAGAGCTCCAACCAAACTCACCAAATCATTCACTAATCCCTCCATTATTGCAATAATAATGTTACTCCAGAGCTCCAGCTAACACAACCTCTCACTGTGACAGCACCTGACTGTGAACAGCACCTGACTGACTGTGAGTATATATATATATATATATATATATATATATATATATATATATATATATATATATATATATATATATATATATATATATATATATATATATATATATATATATATATATATATGTGTGTGTGTGTGTATATCACGAAAATAAACACGTGATTAAGAATGTGACAATGTCAGACCACGGAGGAAAAATGAAACAGGAAATTTCCTTAAGTACTTTCGTATATTAAATACATCTTCACCTTCTGAAGATGTATTTAATATACGAAAGTACTTAAGGAAATTTCCTGTTTCATTTTTCCTCCGTGGTCTGACATTGTCATATATATATATATATATATATATATATATATATATATATATATATATATATATATATATATATATATATATATATATATATATATATATATATTTATTTATTTATTTATATACAAGAAGGTACATTGGGTTTGTGAGAATACATAGCATAGTACAATATTAACACTCTTGTAAAGCCACTAGTACGCGCAGCGTTTCGGGCAGGTCCTTAATCTAACAGATAATTTTAAGTAGGTAAATTCAGTCAGAATTAATAAAATGATAACAAATACATTGCAAGAAAAAAAATGAGATGAGAGAGATTAGTAAGCATATTAAAGCACATTGGTATATTAAAGCTCTGATTACATTGACAGCTTGATTGGTAATTTAAACAAGATTAATAGACACCATACAGCAGATTGACAGCACATATAAGAAGACAGCAATGATCACAATGATAAAGATGTTCAGATTGGGTACATAAAGATTGGGAGATTGGGTAGCAATAGATACAGTGCAATTTTAAAGCAATAGGTAAAAAAACTATGAAGATGAAATTAGGTACTTTTTAGTATTGTTTTTGAATGATGCAAAAGTTGGACAGCTTTTCAATTCAATAGGGAGTGAGTTCCATAGACTGGATCCCTTTATTTGCATAGAGTGTTTACACAGATTAAGTTTGACTCTGGGGATATCAAAGAGATATTTATTTCTGGTGTGGTGATAATGGGTCCTATTACATCTGTCCAGGGAGAGTTTCAGAGCAGGATTTGCATTTAAGAACAGGGTTTTGTAAATGTAGTTGACACAAGATAATTTGTGGAGTGAGATTATGTTTAGCATGTTTAGGGAGTTAAACAAACAAGGGGGCTAAGTGTTGTCTGAAAGCAGAATTTGTTATTATTCTGATAGCAGATTTTTGCTGGGTGATGATGGACTTGAGGTGGTTTGCAGTGGTTGAACCCCATGCACAGATACCATAATTAAGATAGGGATAGATTAGTGCATAATATTGAGAGATGAGAGCAGAGTTAGGTATATAATATCTGTTTTTGGAGAGTATACCAACTGTTTTAGAGACTTTCTTTGTTATGTGTTGTATGTGGGTACTGAAGTTGAGTCTCTTGTCTAGGAATAGGCCGAGAAACTTTCCATCATTTTTATTGCTAATGTTTACATTGTCTATATGAAGTTGATTTGCATTTGTAGATTTGCTTCCAAATAAGATGTAGTAGGTCTTTTCTATGTTAAGTGTTAGTTTGTTGGTTGACATCCATAAGTGGACTTTTTTAATTCATTATTAACAACATTATTTAGTGTATGTAGGTTGGGGTTAGAGTAGATGAGGGTAGTATCATCAGCAAACAAAACAGGTTTCAGAATGTTAGAGACATTAGGCAGATCATTGATGTATATAAGAAATAGGAGAGGTCCCAAAATGCTGCCCTGTGGCACTCCAACGGTTATTGGTAGAGTGGGAGAGGTTATATTATTGATGGCTACACATTGGTGTCTATCACTAAGATAGGATTGGATATAGTCCAGTGTATGGCCTAGGATTCCATAATGATGGAGTTTACGTAAGAGGTAATTGTGATTAACAGTGTCAAAGACCTTTCTCAGGTCAATGAAGAGTCCAATCGGAAACTCATTTTTGTCAAGGGCTGAGCAAATTATATCAAGGAGACTAATAATTGCATCGTTGGTACTCTTTTGAGAGCGGAAGCCAAACTGACGGGCTGTTGGATATTTCCAACATCGAATACAGCATTGTTGTATTCTCATTACTTATTACTAACCATACTTAATATTGTAGTAAGTGAAATTAACAACTCGTAGAATTCTCCTGTACTAATAATTCATCTGTGCATTAGGCTAGAATTCTCACGTCACCTGACGCCAGTATTGCGTCAGATTTCTTTATAGTAAAAACATTATATTCAATTTGTGTGAGAATTAAATACGATTCTCCATAATTAAAGCATTCTGTATGACAACTGATTGCAGACGAATTGTTCTCTAACTAAAAGCCGAATAGAGCGTTAGAATCATAGCGTCTACCTCGCTTTAGTGTTAACGTCATTAATGAATGCCATGGGGAGACATTAATTCCTCTCCCTTATATATTTACTATTCTTAAATAGTTAAATAATATTTCGTTCCTCTAAATAATAAACCCGTCCAGTCTTTAGAGTTTCAAGCGCGAATGCGAGAAATATTAATGTTCAAGACAATAATTTGTGTTATGAACGTCGACTCGGCGTGGGTTGGGGGACGCCATCCTCTGTGTCGGTGAGTCGGTCGGTACGCGGACACGTGCAGAGCCGGAAGGAGGCAGAACTGTACTTACCGTACTCATAAACGATGCCATTGCCCAGCAAATCGGGCAGGTGTTATTCATCCGCAGATGAAAGCAGCCACTGTGAGGCGTGAACGACCTTGCAGATAATATCTTCAACTAGTGCTGGTGTTAAAAGAGGGACCCTAGACTTGGTTCCTGACGACACGTGATCAGCCAGCTTGAAACGCATCAATCCAGGATAGGTTCACCGGAGCCTGGGATGCGAAATTACGGCAATCTTAATACTTATACAGTGCCCACAGCTAAGTACCTTTTATTTGATGCATCATTTACAGGTTTAATAATAGCGGGGTGATTGCGCGTCATGCGGCGAGATAACACCTAATAACAGGTGATTAGAATTCCATCTGTAGATATCAATAATCTTGAATATGAATTGAGTAGTTAAATCAATTGCTACTGGTAGTTATTTATCTTGCAGCTCGAGAGACGAATTCCTCATGCTGTCTTCTCCATGTTAACCGTGCCATTCATCAGTGTACCAGACTTGGAGATTAAGAGGACTTCCAGGGTTATCTAAAGGAACCTACTACAAGCTAAGGCTTATTTCTTTTTTCCATATTCTAGCAATTTGATACATTCAGAATGTTCAACATAATGTGTGATTTACTGTAACTCATTGCTATGCTCATATTCATGTCCTTCTTTATATGAATAATATTATATTCAGCATTATTTATAGGATTAGATTATTATTAATTGAATAAGTGAACGAACCACACTGATTCCTGGACGTACTGACCTCCAGTAATAACCCCCCAATGTAGGTGTTTGAGGTTTGTTTCTTTAATAATACAGCCCATTAATTATTCTTATGATCATACTTTCTAGTCATATCCATAGTCACTGGTTTTCTCTAGAATTTTATCTAATGATCTGAAATTCTCAGTTTCCCTCTTTACTTTAAAAGCGGGTGGTCCTTCGTAATTTAATTTACTATTTTAATTATTAATTAATCAGAATCAAACCCAAATATCCCACACGGGCTAAGAATGTCGAATTTTACGAGGTAGGAGTAAAGCTGTTTGTAGATAATTTTTTCAAATATTTTTGATAGTATGGGTAGGTTTGATATTGGTCTATAATTGTTTATGTCTGCCGGATTACCTCCTTTATGAACTGGCGTTACTCTTGCATTTTTAAGGATACCAGGGAAGGTATGACACTCAAGGGATTTGTTGAACAGCAGAGCTATAGGTGGCGCAAGGGCGTGGGAGGCGCTCTTGTATACAATGGATGGTACTTCACTGATGTTCCGAGCTTTGGTTTTTAGTGTGTGTGTATGATGGACATAACATCTGTCGGGCTGACTGGAGAAAGGAGAAGAGAGTTTGGATAGCTGCCTGAGAGATATGTGTTGATATGTGTCTGAGTCTGTGGGATTTTACTGGCAAGGTTAGCACCAACCGATGAAAAGAAGCTATTAAATTCATTCGCCATTTCTAAATCAGATGACGGTGTAAGGCCATCCTTAGAGAGTGTTATCTGGTTGTGGGAGTGTTGTTTAGTTCCTAGGATATTAGAGATGGTATTCCATGTGCTTTTCATGTTGCCTTTTGCTTCTTTGAATCTAGTCTCATAATATGAAAGTTTAGCTTTTCCATATTGAAAGTAGAAGTAAAAGTAAGTACACAAAGGATTTATATAAATTTGTTATCAAGACATGTCAAGAACCAGACAGCTGAAACTAATCTGTAATACAAGAATTAAAACACCATATGACAATGCAGTTATAAAGCATTAGTAGCACTAAAAAGAAGGCAACAAGGTTTTGCTACAATCTGTTCTAAAACCTGTAGACATGGGTCCTTGTTCATTTTCTTAGTCCTGATAGTCCTCGTGACCCCTGTTTCCAGGGACCTCCTCAGGGAGGCTGACCTGCCTTACTCCGGCTGGCCAGGACCAGCTTCCCCTTCAGCTGGAAGAAACGTAGTTGCAAGTGAGGCAACGGTCTTCATAGTTGAAGCACAAAGCCAGCAGACCGAAGGGGAAGAGCAAGCAGGCTACAAACTTAGTTAAAGTGGGGTACATCCGGGTCCCGTCGGTAATCTGATTAAGAAAAAGTTGTTTAATATATAAACCAGAGTGCCTATGAAAAACGTAATAAAAGTTATGATATACTCACCCCTCAGTGGGGGCATGTACCGTCCCTAGAGACACTGACAGGGACCGTGTCAAAGGGGCAGTGGAGTTGATTTATCAGGTCAGGCCTTTCCACAAGTGGACTGCGGGAGTTGAAGAGGTAGGACCTCTAGGGTGAGTGCGGACACATACTGGGGAGAAAAATAAACATTACAAATTGTAACTTATATTAAGCTGTGTCTACCAAAGTAGGAAAAAAATAAGTAATAGTATTTATTATTAAGTAACAAAAAATAATAATTTTTCTTATAAAGTAAAAACAAATAAGTAATATTTACTGTGAGCATAGTCAATCGGACTACGTGTTGCTTCAGAAGCAACACGGCCAGTCGCAACTAGAATAAAATTTAAAGAAGTTTGGGAACAAAGCAAATAATATTTTAGCCCTAAAGTATATTCACATCCCCCCCTCCCCCTCCCGAAAAAAAAACAGTAAAACCAATCAATTCATTACCCAAATATATGACCAACACCGAAATATCTTAGTCGAATGTCCTCCTACCGGTGGCATTGCGAATACTTTCCTGCACACTCCTTTATGCAGCAAATTGGTAACTGCGAGAAGAATCTCCGAGTCACAAATGAATAGTGATCGATGAACCACGTCCGGGTGTTCTGCCGGTTCTTGGCTGACTCAAGCAACCTTGTGGGAAGCCACGTGGCAGCCACCGATCCATTCCCTTGTGATTCGTAAAGCAATAAATCTATTTTTGTTTATTAAATAAAATAATTATTAGATGCCAGATGCAGGTGCCAGCTTGGCCGAGAGGTGCCAGGAGTTGGCGGATCTTGGTGGGCTCCTCGTGTGCCCAGCCCCCAGCCACTGTGGGCGGCTGGCTTCTGCTCTGCCGAGGGCACTGGATAACTTTTGCAATATAGTTGGGGGCTGACAAGCAGCATTCATTTCGCCATTAGGCTCCGCGATTAACCCTATACAGGTACGCTGGGGCGCATCCGATCCCACGATCGTCGTCGCCCTTAAATCAACAGCAGCAGCAGCAGCTTGGACACCGTTGCTGTGTTTGTAGTCGCAGCTGGGCATCCACAGTACAGTTTAGTCTCGTGCCTCAAAAAATGGTAAATATTAACCCCAAGAGTCGATGCGACTATCCAGGGGGGTAGATAAATGGCTGAAGGTCAAAAGGGGTCAGTAAATCTGTGGGGTCAATAGATGGTTTATAAAAGATTCAAGTTAGATAATGTCATTTAATCTTTCATTAGCCAGAAGCACATGTGACCAGACGGTTACTATGTCTCACGTGGACGAATTATTTTAATTTCCTATAATCATGCGCAGTATTTTTAGTAATACTGTAGAGAGATTTTAGCTCCTTTTAGACACGAGAATTCTTGTACTGTCAACATACTGTACTGGACCCACCCTCGAGCCTTCCACTCCCTTGTGTCTCCTTTGTAAACGCATTAATGACACTGTAAAAAGACACCTCGTACACAGTTAATGTAGGCCAGACGTAAATCTGTGTATTTATGTTTGTAGATTAGCTTAGCATTTTAATAGCACTACAATGACCTTCTGTGGTTGATTGTTCAATAAATCACTGAATTATATGTTTAACAGATCTCTAACCCTGTTCATGAAGGACAGAATACAAGTTATAAATGCTGATTACCATTGTAAATGTGTGGCCACGTCTGTGGTAGAAAATAATAATATAAAAAAATCCCTCGTGTGCCATCACCCGTCCTGGGAACGATCAACGACCGTGTTGCAGTCCTGCTTTCCTAGCACCAAGCGAACTCCCCGCCTCTAACTCTGCTGCTCAGCCAGTAACTTCAATATTTATAACGATCCGAGTCGTATGTTAACCTATATTTATCCCCCAATGTATTTACTAATAAGTAAACACTAACACTTATGGTAGCTGCCGATACCAGGATGTGTCAACAGTATTCACAAGACATTTGAAATTTGGATTAATAACTATTTACCAATCAAACGATTTGCGTGTGCCGTTTGAGATTCAGCTACTTTGAACAAAACGTTCAAAGTAGCACAGGTTATGGTGAGCCCATAGTGGCCTTACCCGGCACAGTAGCGGGGCTTTAACTTGTTGCATGTGCGTTGCATTGCAGTTTTCTTCACCAGCTTTCTTTTTCCTTGGTTAAAGTTTATCCATATCTCCACCAGCTCCTTTTCTTCGGCTCTTCTGCCATATTTGGCATAGTAGCAAGACCAACACATTTCCACTCTTCAAACTTATACCTGCCGCCTCAAGTCTATACAATGCCGATGCAAAACTTCATCCCATTAGCATGTTGTGGCTTAGGTTAGGTGTTCAGGTTCTGTTGGCGATTATTTGTAGTACGTTGGTGAAGCATAGCGCTTTGGTTCGAACAAAATTCGTCGATGAAGTAAGTAATTATCAAAAGAAGGCACCAAACCGGGAAGGCTATGTAGCATCATCAAATGTGGGGAATAATCAGAGGACGCTATAATATCACCAAGGATGCCAATACGAGAACAGAAACACATAAGGCGAACGATATCAAAAGTATCCGATTCACCAAGAATTCTATCGAGGGACAAGTGACCGCGAGGGGTGGTCGGAAAGCAAGACACTCGTCCTGGAAGTCAGGACATTCAACAAGAATATGCACAACGCTAAAAGGGACAATGCAATTTGGACAATAAGGAGCTGGGCGGCGCTCCATTAAGTGACCGTGAGTTAAGCGAGTACGGCCAAGATGCAACTGCACTAGAGCCGCTTCCCACCGCCGGTTACGGTGGCAGGAGGAAGGCCACAGGTACACACTACACTCAAGAGTACGCAGGTTGTTACCAACAACAGAAGACCAACAACCCTGCCAACGGGCAAGGATGGAGGAATGAATAGCCGGATAAAAGTCGGAAAAAGGAATAACTTTACGGGAAATGGGACAAGAACGGATAGCCTCTCGAGTGGCCGCATCCGCACGCTCATTTAAAGAAACACCAACATGGCTGGGAACTCAGCTAAACTCCACGGATTTAAATTTACTAGAGATAAGAAACAGCCAATGTTGAATCTCGACTACTACCGGATGGACAGGATTAAAGGACCAGAGAGCCATGAGGGCACTACGAGAGTCAACTACAATCACAAAGGAGGATTGACAACGAGAAAGCAGGAGACGGAGACCATGGAGAATAGCATAAAGTTCCGCTGTGAAGATGCTAGTTTCCGAAGGGAGGTGACACAGACAAGTGCAATCAGGGAAAAACAACAGGGTAGCCCACACCATCCGCAGACTTAGACCCATCGGTGAAGATGGAAACGGAGCGGGAGTGTGAAGAAAAGTGCTCAAGGAAAAAGGCGTTTCAGAACTGTAGGAGAAGTAAAAGCTTTAGTAATGCGGGTCAAGGATTTACAAAACTTCGGAAAGGGGACCCTACCCGGGGGCAAGGAAGGAACAATACGAGGAGAAATATGAGAAAGACGAATGGAAAGAGAGACCTATAAGCGAGATAACCAGACAGAAAGAGGGAGGTGGGGAAGAGGAACAGGAACTACAGGAGGGGTAAAAGTCAAAGCACGACAGAGGCGAGAGGAAGGATGTTGCAAAGACCGCGCCAGATAGCGAAGACAGTAGCGATCACAGCAGTCCTGGAGAGATAGGAATCCAATGTCAACTACAAGCTGAGGGCGAGAGTCGAACGAAAGGCACCAGAGCCGAGGTGCAACCCAACATGGTGCAAAGCATCAAGACGGCGAAGAGAAGGAGAAGCGGACGAGTAAGCAGGGCAACCATAATCGAGTTTAGACAGGACGAGTGAGGAATATAAAGCAAGGAGAGTGCGTCCTATCTGCCCCCCCCCCCAAGAAGTATGGGACAAGACCCGAAGGAGGGTAAGGGCCTTAGAGCACTCAACACGGAGGTAAGAGATATGGGGAGACCAAGACAAACGAGTGTCACGGAATAACCCCAAAAGCTTCGCAGAATCTTTGTACTCAAGGGGATGACCATAAAGTGACAAAGAGAGGACGAAGAACGACCCGTTTCCGCGTAAAAGTCATGGCACAAGTCTTAGAAGTAGAGAACTTGAAGCCATGATCGGTGGCCCAAGACGACACGACATCAATTGCAAGTTGAAGCCGGCGCTGAAGGAGAGGCGAATCATCACCCTGACAGCAAAGGATAAGATCATCGACATAGAGAGCGGAGAAGACACCTGAAGGAAGAGAGGAAAGACCATTGAGGGCAACCAGAAAAAGATTAGTGCTCAGAACACTACCCTGGGGCACACCTTTGTATTGCTGAAAAGAGGCAGAGAGCGGTACCAAGGCGCACCCGAAAGGAACGACGAGACGGGAAGCTGCGGAGAAAGAGAGGGAGATGACCACGAAGGCCACAAGAATGAAGTTGAGATAGAATATGATATCGCCAAGTGGTGTCGTGAACCTTTTCTAGGTCAAAAAGGACGGCATCAACGGAGGTCTTCGCAGCAAAAGCAGTACGAATATAGACCTCCAAGTTCACCAGGACATCTGTCGTGCTGCGGCACTTGCGGAAATCAAATTGAGAAGGGGAGAGGAGGTGATGGTGTTCCAGGAACCACATCAGACGAACGTTAACCATACGTTCAAAGAGTTTGCAGACAACTTGTGAGGGCAATAGGGCGAAAGTCCTTAGGGGAAGTACCCAGAGACCCCGGTTTGCGAACAGGGAGGACAACGGCATCGAGCCAGTCCTCAGGGACTGACGACGACTCCCAGATCCGATTATACAGACTCAGTAAATACCGAGACGTGCACGGAGGGAGATGGCGAAGCATCTCATAATGAATACCATCGGAGCCTGCCGCCGTAGAACCGCAGAGGGCCAGGGCAGAACGAAGTTCAGAGAGAGAGAAGGGACCATTATAGGGAAGCCGTAGACGAGTGCAGAATCTAAAGGACGAGACTCAAGGACAGGTTTACACAGAAGGAAAGATTGGGGAAGATGAAGACCAGAGCTAACAGAAGAAAAGTGGGAACCCAGTTCGGAAGCGACCTGCAACGGGTCCGCCACAAGAGTACCATGGAGGTGAAGGACTGGTGAAACATCGGGAACGAACTTACCCGCTATCTTGCGGATACGCTTCAAGATCTGTGGTAGAGGAGTTTCGGACGTAATTGTGGAGACATAAGATGCCCAACATTCACGCTTGGCCATATGGATGGCCCTACGGGCCACCACACTCGCTTTCCAAAAGAATCGCCGTCTGCCGACAGCGGTGCCTTTTCCAGGCTGCACGCTTACAGCGGACAGCCCCGAGCACAGTCCGCATTCCACCAGGGAACGCACTTCCGTGGACCCCGAGAGGAAGAGCGAGGAATAGAGTGGAGGGCAGCGTCGAAGACTTATGAAAAAGGAGGAGAGCACGAGGGAGAGGCAGAAGGAAGAGGTCAGAGAGAGCAGCACCGAGGGTAAATAGGTTCCAGTCCGCCTTGGCAAACTGCCACCTAGGGAAGGAGAGGGAAGGGCAAAAAGAGAAAAAGGAAACAAGGATGGGGAAATGGTCACTGCCATGGTGGTCATCAAGAACCTGCCACGTGAAATATAAGTAAAGAGAAGAGCAAAGAACAAGATCAAGACAGGAAAGGGTGCGACTCCGAGAGACCAAATGTGTGGGCTCACCAGAATTCAGAAGACAGGGAAGAAGAGAGTATAAACGGCTCAAGAAGGCGACCCTGGGTGTTCGTCAGAACATCACCCCAAAGGGAATGACGACAATTGAAATCACCCAGCAGGAGCACAGGCTCCGACAAAGAGTCCAGTAAGTGTTTCAGATCAGGAAGAGAAAGCGAGGACACTCGGGGGGGGGGGGGGGGGGGGGGGAAGAGATGAATGGTACACAAACAGTGTACCATTTCCCCACAAAGATACGAGCAGCAGAACAATGGAGAGGCGAAGGAAAAAGTAAGGGGACAAGGGAACATCAGAGCGAATCAAGAGAGCAAAAGAGTTAGGAACAGCTGGGGGGGATGGGGAGAGAAAGGAATAGCCACGAAAGCGACCAGGACGAGCACCAAGCATCGGCTCCTGGAGACAGACACAAAGGGGCAAAAACCGCGAAATCAGAAGTTGGAGTTAGAGTTAATTGGCATAATAACCTCGAACGTTCCATTGAAGAATAGACATCGACGAGAAGAGAAAGGACAGAGAACAAGGAAGAAATAAAGGTGAAAGTAACAGCACGTTAAAGATGATCAGGGTCGGGATCAGGGTCAGCAAAGTCAGGGTTAGGGGGCATGGGTAAACTGAGCAAAGACGGATGGAAGGAAGCGGGAGAACAGACCAGAGGTGGGCGGGCGGGGTCCGGAGGAGAAGGAAGAGGAGACAACGGAGAGGAGCAGTCAAGGACAACAGCAGGAAGAGGGGGAGTAGAAAGAGGGGAGCACACCTCAGCATGGGCAGCAACTGAGAGGGAAGCAGGGGCCAAAGAAACCTCCATAGCAGGAACAGTGGGTGCAACCACCGAAACGGGAGGGGAAGGAGCAATAGTCAGTAGTAGGGGCCAACGAAGAGAGCAAAGCCTTCTTACCCGCCGAGGAGGAGGAAGAAGAGCCAGGCTTACGCTTCCGACTTAAAGAGACCGGTGTCCCAGCATCTATGTACCGGGCAACGGAGTCCAGCATCTCAACATTAGCTGAACGAGAGCACACACGACGGCCGTTAGGAGAGCGATGGACATCAGCCCGCACCTACAGGCAGCGGGGAGAGTCAGTAGATTGAGGAAAAGGATGGGAAGGAGGATCGGAGGGAGACGAGGAAGAAGACACAGGAGACATGACAGACCAGGTAGAAAGAAGTGGAACCCCAGACAGAGGACCAGGAGGGGTACCCTTCGGGACAGAACTAAAAGGAACAGAGGGGGCAGCGGGCGTAACAGGGTCCAAGGCCCGGAAACGGTTGCAAGTGAGGAGGGTGGGAAGAACGAGGAGGGGAAGCGTGCAACACACGAGCATAAGACATTAGAATAAAGCGGGACCTGGCACCTCGCCTCAGTGAAAAATAAATGCTCTCTGTGCTTCAAGTTGAGGACGGCTGCCTCAAGCTTGTAATGGATACACGCATGGGAGAAGGTAGGATGGGCCTCACCGCAGTCGAGGCCGCGAACCTCGGGAGAGGTGCACTCCTACTTAGTTACCTTCGCCCTCACACAAAGGACAGAGTCCCAGAGCAGCGAAGGGCACCATGCCCAAACCTCCAGCACTTGTTACAGAGCCTAGAAGGAATGTAAACCTGGACAGAGCACCTGGCACCAGCAAGAATGACAGAGGGTGGAAGGGTCCTACCATCAAAGGTAATCTTCACAACCCGAAGGGGTTGACGGCGACGACCACGAGGGGGACGAGTAAACGTGTCAACCCGGAGGACATAATGGCCCTGGGCATCGAGAATACGCCGAATATCATCGTGGCAGTCCTGCAGATTCCGAACACCGGTCGCAACATGGGGCGGGAGGAGACTAGTGCCAACACTGGCATTCAACCGAGCGTTCTTCAAGACCTGAACTGGAGTCTTGCTAAGGCAGGATAAGGCAGTCAAGCGGGAAGCTGCATCCTGAGAAGGAGCATCAACAATACGTGTACCAAGACGTAGGGTTGAAGGTAACGCATCCACGGAATTAACAAGATGTCGATGGAGGGAGAAATCGTCAGGAGGCGCAGAATCAAGAGGGAGGAGATCAAAGTATTTGGCCCACGAAGTGGGACCAAACAAGGCTTGATAGGCATCAGAACGGGAAGGAATTGAGCGAGGGCGGCCGTGTCGAGAACCCCCCCGAGAGGTGTTAAAAGGTGCAGTAGTTACAACTAGAGATGGAGCCGTGCCAGGAGACGAGGTAGTCACCACTGGGAGCTCGACCCAACAACAGAGGGAGGGAAGCCGAGTGGAATAGTCAGAAGCCGAGGAGGAGCAAGGTCGGGGCCCAATGCAGCGGAGGCTACAGAGCCCGGTTTTCCAACACTGATCTACTCTGGGAAGCTTAGTCGCCCACCCCACGAGCCTGAGAAGGTAAAGGAGGAACAGAACACAGGTACGAACCATAAATATTCATTCACGAATGGGCCCCACACCCCACGATGGAGCCACAATTAGAGGTAGGACACCCAACAAGAAGCTATCGCCGAGCATGCTGGGGCCTCCTAGGTGTGCGTCGTGAGTATACGGCCTGCAAGTAAGTAAGTAATTATCAAAAGAAGGCACCAAACCGGGAAGGCTATGTAGCACCATCAAATACGCAAAACAATCAGAGGGCGCTAAATATCACCAAGGATGCCAATACGAGAACAAAAACGCATAAGGCGAACGATATCAAAAGTATCCGAGTCACCAAGAATTCTATCGAGGGACAGGTGACCGCGAGGGGCGGTCGGAAAGCAAGACACACGCTCGTCCTGGAAGTCAGGACATTCAAGAAGGACATGCACGACCGTAAGAGGGACAATGCAACTAGGACAATAAGGAGCAGGGCGGCGCTCCATCAAGTGACCATGGGTTAAGCGAGTATGGCCAATACGCAACCTCGCCAGAGCTGTTTCCCACCGCCGGTTACGGTGGAAGGAGGACGGCCACGAGGAAACACAACATTTAAGAGTACGTAGCTTGTTACCAGTAACAGACAACCAAGAAGCCTGCCAACGGGTAAGGACTGAGGAATGGATAACCGGGTAAAAGTCGGAATACGGAATGCCTTTACGAGAGATGGGACAAGAGCGGACAGCTTCCTTAGCGGCAGCATCCGCACGCTCATTTAAAGACACGCCAATATGGCTGGGAACCCAACAAAACTCAACCGACTTAAATTTACTGTGAACGAGAAACAGCCAATGCTGGATCTCGACAACTACTGGATGAACTGGATTAAAGCACCCGAGAGCCATGAGGGCACTACGAGAGTCAACAACAACCACAAAGGAAGACTGACAACGAGAAAGCAGGAGATGAAGAGCATAGAGAATAGCATAAAGTTCCGCTGTAAAGATGCTAGTCTCCGGAGGCAAGCGACACATATAAGTGCGATCAGGAAAAACAACAGAGTAGCCAACACCGTCCGCTGACTTAGACCCATCGGTGAAGACAGAAACGGAGCGGGAGTGAGAAGAAAAGTGCTCGAGGAAAAGGCGTTTTAGAACCGTAGGAGGGGTAAAAGCTTTAGTGATACGAGTCAAGGATGTACAAAACCGCGGAAGAGGGACCCTCCACGGGGGCAAAGAAGGAACAACACGAGGAGAAACATCAGAAATACGAACGGAAAGAGAATCCTGTAGGCGAGATAACCGGACAGAAAGACGGAGGTGGTGAAGAGGAACAGGAACCGCAGGAGGGGTAAAAGTTAAAGCACGACAGAGGCGAGAGGAAGGATGTTGCAAGGACCGCGCAAGATAGCGAAGACAGTAGCGATCACGGCGGTCCTGGAGAGACAGGAAGCCAGTGTCAACATACAAGCTAAGGACGGGAGTCGAACGAAAGGCACCAGAACTGAGGCGCAACCCAGTATGGTGCAAAGCATCAAGACGGCGAAGAGTAGAAGGAGAAGCAGACGAGTAAGCAGGGCAACCATAATCGAGCTTAGACAGGACGAGAGAGGAATGTAAAGCAAGGAGAGTGCGCCTATCTGCCCCCCAAGAAGTATGGGACAAGACCCGAAGGAGGGTAAGGGCCTTAGAGCACTCAACACGGAGGTAAGAGATATGGGGAGACCAAGACAAACGAGTGTCAAGGAATAACCCCAAAAGCTTCGCGGAATCTTTGTATTCAAGGGGATGACCATAAAGTGACAAAGAGGGACGAAGAACAACCCGTCTCCGCGTAAAAGTCATGGCACAAGTCTTAGAAGTAGAGAACTTGAAGCCATGACCTGTGGCCCAAGACGACACGGCATCAATTGCAAGTTGAAGCCGGCGTTGAAGGAGAGGCGAATCATCACCCTGACAACAAAGGGTAAGATCATCGACATAGAGAGCGGAGAAGACACCAGAAGGAAGAGAGGAAAGAAGACCATTGAGGGCAACCAGAAAAAGAGTAGTGCTCAGAACACTACCCTGGGGCACACCTTCGTATTGCTGAAAAGAGGGAGAGAGAGCGGTACCAAGGCGCACCCGAAAGGAACGACGAGAGAGGAAGCTGCGGAGAAAGAGAGGGAGATGACCACGAAGGCCAAAAGAATGAAGTTGAGATAGGATATGATAACGCCAAGTGGTGTCGTAAGCCTTTTCTAGGTCAAAAAGGACGGCAACAACGGAGGTCTTCGCAGCAAAAGCAGTACGAATATAGACCTCCAAGTTCACCAGGACATCTGTCGTGCTGCGGCACTTGCGGAAACCAAATTGAGAAGGGGAGAGGAGGTGATGGTGTTCCAGGAACCACATCAGACGAACGTTAACCATACGTTCAAAGAGTTTGCAGACACAACTTGTGAGAGCAATAGGGCGAAAGTCCTTAGGGGAAGTACCCAGAGACCCCGGTTTGCGAACAGGGAGGACAACGGCATCGAGCCAGTCCTCAGGGACTGACGACGACTCCCAGATCCGATTATACAGACTCAGTAAATACTGAGACGTGCTCGGAGGGAGATGGCGAAGCATCTCATAATGAATACCATCGGAGCCCGCCGCCGTAGAACCGCAGAGGGCCAGGGCAGAACGAAGTTCAGAGAGAGAAGGGATCATTATAGGGAAGCTGAAGATGAGTGCAGAAATCTAAAGGACGAGACTCAAGGACAGGTTTACGAAGAAGGAAAGATTGGGGAAGATGAAGACCAGAGCTAACAGAAGAAAAGTGGGAACCCAGTTCGGAAGCGACCTGCAACGGGTCCGCCACAAGAGTATCATGGAGGTGAAGGACCGGTGAAACATCGGGAACGAACTTACCCGCTATCTTGCGGATACGCTTCCAGATCTGGGCCAGAGGGGTTTCGGACGTAATTGTCGAGACATAAGATGCCCAACATTCACGTTTAGCCGTACGGATGGCCCTACGGGCCACCGCACTCGCTTTCCGAAAGAAAAGAATCGGTCGTCTGCCTACGGCGGTGCTTCTTCCAGGCTGCACGCTTACAGCGGACAGCCCGAGCACAGTCCGCATTCCACCAGGGAACGCACTTCCGTGGACCCCGAGAGGAAGAGCGAGGAATAGAGCGGAGGGCAGCGTCGAAGACAGTGTCATGAAAAAGGAGGAGCGCGCGAGAGAGGGGCAGAAGGGAGAGGTCAGAGAGAGTAGCACTGAGGGAAAATAGGGTCCAGTCCGCCTTAGCAAACTGCCACCTAGGGAAAGAGAGGGAAGGGCGAAAAGAGAAAAAGGAAACAAGGATGGGGAAATGATCACTTCCATGGAGGTCATCAAGAACCTGCCACGTGAAATCTAAGTAAAGAGAAGAAGAGCAGAGAGAAAGATCAAGACAAGAAAGGGTGCAAGTTCGAGAGTCCAAATGAGTGGGCTCACCAGAATTCAGAAGAGACAGGGAAGAAGAGGAGAAACGGCTCAAGGAGGCGACCCCGGGTATTCGTCAGAACGTCACCCCAAAGAGAATGACGACAATTGAAGTCACCCAGCAGGAGCACAGGCTCCGGCAAGGAGTCTAGGAGGTGTTTCAAATCAGGAAGAGCGAGCGGGACACTCGGAGGGAGATAAATGGAACAAACTGTGTACCATTTCCCCACAAAGATACGAGCAGCAGAACAATGGAGAGGCGAAGGAAAAAGTAAAGGAACAAAGGGAACATCAGCCCGAATCAAGAGAGCAGAAGAATTAGAAGCCCCAGCAATGGTTGGGGGGGGGGGGGGAGAGAAAGGAATAGCCACGAAAACGACCAGGACGAGCACCAAGCATTGGCTCCTGGAGACAGACACAAAGGGGCGAAAACCGCGAAACCAGAAGTTGGAGTTCGAGGAAATTGGCGTAATAACCTCGAACGTTCCATTGAAGAATGGACAACGACGAGAAGAGAAAGGACAAAAACAGAGAACAAGGAAGAAACAAAGGCGAAAGACCAACAGAGCACGTTAAAGAATATCAGGGTCGGGATCAGGGTCAGCAAAGTCAGGGTTAGGGGGCATGGGTAAACTGAGCAAAGACGGAGGGAAGGAAACGGGAGAACAGATCAGAGGTGGGCGGGCAGGGTCCGGAGGAGGAGGAGGAGGAGACAACGGAGAGGAGCAGTCAAGGACAGCAGCAGGAAGAGGGGGAGTAGAAAGAGAGGAGCGCACCCCAGCAAGAGCAGCAACCGAAAGGGAAGCAGGGGCCAAAGAAACCTCCATAGCAGGAACAGGGGGCGCAAGCACTGAAACGGGAGGGGAAGGAGCAACAGAGCCAGAAGGAGGAGCCGAGGAAGAAAGCGAAGCCTTCTTACCCGCCGGGGAAGAGGAAGGAGAGGAGCCAGGCTTACGCTTCTGACTTAGAGACCGGTGTCCCAGCAACTACGTACCGGGCAACGGATTCCAGTGTCTCAACAGAAGCCGAACGAGAGCACACACGACGGCCGTTAGGAGAGCGATGGACATCCGCCCGCACCGACAGGCGGCGGGGAGAGCCGATAGATGGAGGAAGAGGATGGGAAGGAGGATCGGAGGGGGACGAGGAAGAAGACACAGAAGACACGACAGACCGGGTAGAAGGAAGGGGAACCCCAGACAGAGGACCAGGAGGAGGATCCTTCGGGAGAGAACCCAAAGGGACAGAGGAGGGGGCAGTGGGCGCATCAGGGTCCAAGGCCCAGAAACGGTTGTGAGTCTGAGGAAGGCGGGAAGGACGAGGAGAGGAAGAGCGCAACATGCGAGCATAAGAGATATTAGCATAAGGCGGGAGCCGGCGAACCTGGCGCCTCGCCTCAGGAAAAGATAAACGCTCCCGGTGCTTCAGGTTGAGGACGGCTGCCTCAAGCTTGTAATGGACACACGCACGGGAGAAGGTAGGATGGGCCTCACCGCAGTTGAGGCAACGAGCCTGGGGAGAAGCGCACTCCGACTTAAGAGTGACCTTCGCCACCACACAAAGGACAGAGAGAGACAGTCCCGGAGCAGCGGAGGGCACCATGCCCAAACCTCCAGCACTTTTTGCAGAGCCGAGGAGAAGGAATGTACTCCTGGACAGAGCACCTGGCACCAGCAAGAATGACAGAGGGTGGAAGGGTCCTACCATCAAAGGTAATCTTCACAACCCGGAGGGGTTGACGGCGACTACCACGAGGGGGACGAGTAAACGTGTCCACCTGGAGAATAGAATGGCCCTGGGCAGCAAGGATATGTCGAATATCGTCGTGACAGTCGCGCAGGTCCCGAACACCGGTCGCAACATGGGGCGGGAGCAAAATAGTGCCAACACTGGCATTCAACTGAACGTTCTTCGAGACCCGAACGGGGGTCTCGCCAAGGCAGGATAAGGCAGCCAAGCGGGAAGCAGCATCCTGAGGAGCAGCAGCAACGACACGTGTACCGAGACGAGTGGGGTTGAAAGTAATGGAGGCATCCACGGAATCAATGAGATGTCGATGGAGGGAGAAATCGTCAGGAGGCGCAGAATCAAGAGGGAGGAGATCAAAATATTTGGCCCACGAAGCGGGACCAAACAAGGCTTGATAGGTAGCAGAACTGGAAGGAATCTAGCGAGGGCGGCCGTGACGAGGACGGCGGTGAGAACCCCCAGAGAGAGAGGGGTTAAAAGGCGCAGTAGTTACAACTAGAGAAGGAGCCGCGCCAGGGGACGAGGTAGTCACCACTGGGGGCTTGGGGCTCGACCCAACCACAGAGGAGGGAGGGGAGCCAGAGGAAGGAGTCAGAGAGGCCAAAGGAGGAGCAAGGTCGGGGCCCAATGCAGCGGAGGCTACAGAGCCCGGTCTTCCAATACGGACCGACTCGGGGGGCTTGGTCGCCCACCCCACGAGCCTGAGAAGGTAAACCAGAAGAAGCCGAAGCAGGGGTAATCATCTTGACGAAATTAAGAATTCACTCACGAATGTGCCCCCACACCCACCATGGAGCCACAATTAGAGGCAGGACACCCAACAAGAAGCTATCGCCGATCTTGTCGGGGCCTCCTAGGGGGTGCGTCGCGAATATACGCCCCACAAACGCCACCTTAAGAAACCGACAGTCCGTCGAGATCGGGTTCAGTGACGAAGTGGGGATTGACATTAAAAGGTTCCCCTCGCTCTCTACGTCGGGTACTGCAGTTCTACGGGTGCATGAGTATGCCTCCTCAAGCACCCGGGCGTCAAAATAGAAGAAGTCCAAGGGAAGAACCAGAACGAGCAAAAGGTCGGTAGGAAACGGCAAGCAGATAGGAGAAGAGGGGGGAGAAAAACGAAACAGAAGGAAAAGGAAAAGATGCCCAGCAGAATTGGAGAGGACGGCAGCAGGAGCACAAGGCTAGAAAAGGACAGAGGACTGTCCCAAGGAGCATCACACTCCTGCAGCCGCCCACTAAGCCCCCACACGGCGACAACGAGCTGAGCGGGGAGGGGGATACGGCCTGCAAACGCCACCTTAAGAACCGTCAGTCCGTCGAGATCGGGTTCGATGACGAAAGGGGGATTGACAAAAGGTTACCCTCGCTCTCTACGTTGGGTACTACAGTTTTACGGGTACAAGAGTATGCCTCCTTAAGCACCCAGGCGTCAAAATAGAATTATTCCAAAGGAATAACAAAAACGGGCAATAGGTCGGCAGGAAACTAGCAGATAGAAGAGGAAAGAAAAAAAGAAAGTAACAAAAGGAAAAGTGGAGCAAAATTTGAGAGGTCAGCAGCACAAGGCTACACAAGGACAGGACTGTCCCATGGAGCATCACTCTCCAGCAGCCGTCCACTAAGCCCACCTCACAGTATCAACGAGCTGAACAGGTCAGGTCAGCAGGAAACTAGCAGATAGAGGGGTAGAAAACGAAACACTAACAAAAGCAGTCCGGCATAATTGGCGAAGGCAACACCAGGAGCCTAAGGCCACAAATGGTTAGAGTTGTCCCAAGGAGCATCACTCTGGCAGCCGACCACCAAGCTCCCTCACGGCGCATACGGGCCCAGATAGTGAGGTGGAAGTTTGATAGTTGCGTAGAGAAGGCTATGGTGTAGACTTCGGTAAACTGCCTCCGCCTGTAGGTGTATTATTGACTCGAACAATACAATTGTTTCCTACCCCCTGAAACTGCCAGAGGGCGCGCCCAGGCTACACCTACCGGCTCCAGAGTGTCTCCTATTTGTAGGTAAACTCCTGGTAGGGTTAACCGAATTTGATAGCGATACAAATTAAACTTATCACAGCAGGTTCTGTTGGCTACACTAGTAGTGCCCCAGTAGAAATTACTTTCCGTGTTATGACAAGCTTGTGGAATGGGATGAAGGGGAAGGGGAAGGGGGGGGGCGGAAGGGGGCCAAAACCAGTGCATGATTGAAGTAACACTTAAATTACAGCTGTGAACGACGGGCTGTTTAGCAGTGTCTGGTAACTTTCCTGCCAGTTGCGACAGACTTAGGCAGGTATGTTGTAGTATCACTAGTTATGTGTTGCATGACTTAACATTTACTGTAACCAATATTTATGGAGTAACGGCAAATCTGGTCTCTGCTTTATTAAAAAAGGTGGCAACCATTTACTTTGTAGGTTTAAATTTAAGCGGGCACAATATTAATTCATATTAAATGAATATTAAATCATCAGTTTAGATAAAATTTATTACGTTTAGAGCTTAAACTAGAAAATTAAAAGTTATAAAAATACTTAAATTATATAGTTGAATAAAATATGACATGTCAAGACATTCACTTTTAAAAAATGCAAGCCCTAAAACCTAAATTTTATCCATTTTTTTTTATCCCTGACGGTCCAACAAGAGCCGCTTCAAGAGGTATCTTTCAGGGAAACCGTCCAGTTGCACGCTACTGGACGGTCATTTAAGCCTTAATGGGTCGACACGTAGTCACAGAATGAGCAACGGTCCTCGTAATTGAGGCATAGGGCTATGAGGCCGAGGGGAAAGCACAAGCAGGCTACCCACTTGCTCCACAAGGGAAACACCCGGGTGGTGTCACCAACCTGTTGGAATGAAACATTAAGATTAATAATTAACCTAAACCAAATGATTTAGTGTATAAATGTGAGACAAGCTAGAAGACAATAAAGCACTCACCATACACCACGGGCAAGAACCAACACGTGGGATATTGAGAGAGACAGCCTCAGAGGGGCGGCTCAGTAGATCAGTTAGATCGGGCCCTGCCATGTCCAAACTGTGGTAGTTTGGGACAGGGGCACGCCCAGGATGATCAAGTGGGTGCACTAGAAAAGTGAAACTAGTTACCTTTTCTGGCGTGATTAGAGAAAGTATAGACAACGTGATCAAGTATTTAGATACTTACAGCGGGCATGTTCAGGCCTGCGGCTTGAAGAGCCCGAGGCCATGCGGTGAGCTGGAACTGTAATCGGTATAAAAAAAATACTTAAGATTAGTAATAAACTTGTGCTAGATTTCAGAAAGAATGTAATTTGTAGCCAGTACAAACTTTGAAATGTTTGTACCTTAAGTTAAAGTGTACTTCAATATATTTACGTAATATGACAAATTTAAATTTAAAAGCTTTAACATTAATATTTTAAAATTAACAAACGGTAAGAAGCGAATTATGTCTACTTAATAACTTCTTTATTATCTTACCATACTGTGCGCCAACCGGTGCCATTCCGATTACCTTTCACAACACTCCTCAATGTTGCTAAACAACTACGAGAACAATCTCTGCGTCAGAGGAAGGTAGTGATCGGTAAACCTGACCTGGGTGTTCTGCCAGTTGGTGGCCGACTTCTGCCCCAAGTAACCTTGAGTGAAGCCTCGAGGCAGCCACCGAACCATTCCCATGTGTTTCCTGAAGCAATAAATCAATCTTTGCTTATAATGTCTTCAGAATTGTTAGATGCAACGTATCCTTTGCATAATTACCGTACCTGGCCCCGAGTTCATATCACTTAAAATGTTCACTTAATAACACAGACAGTATATACATTTGATGAAATATATTAATATGTTTTCCATTCCTGTATGATTCAGTGAATCGAGTGACCGTGAACTGCCGTCAGCAAAACAAAGCAAACTGCCCAAATGCATTTGGAATACATTCGATTCTCTTATAAATGATGAGTTTTTCCACCTGCTGCACTTACCATAATTCTATAAAAAATAGAAATGTCTGTTTGTCCGAGGTTGAAGGCACACACTTAAGGCTAAGTAAGTAATTATCAAAACAAGATGTCAAGCCGGGGAGACTATGTAGCTCGCTTTGGGGTAAGTTTCACCCAATATCTCCCAGTAAATGCTGTTGTGTACGTGCCCAAAAATGGGCGGGTCGCCATTTACATCCAAGAGTGCAAATGACACTGGGCCAAATTTACTCCTATGATATATTTCGCAATATCATTTTATGACACGATTTGATTTATTGTTATCTTTGATACATTGTAAAACTTGGACACATTGATCATGCAAAAACAGTAAAAATAATTCTACGGATCATAATTTTGCCCTAAAGTTCAAGGGTGCTGGTTCAAGTTCAAGTTTTTTTTTCATTTTATTATTAAAACAGAGCAATTACAGCGTACAGTAACCATATAAACAGGAAAGCAGAGTAACAAAGAACACAGAACAACAACAACACAGATAACAAGTAACACAGATCAACATAACACAAAAGTGAAAACAAAGAATAACATAAAACTCATAAGAACACACACACACAAACAAAAGCAGCACTACCCAGACGGGGCGCGCCAAAAGCGTCAGTAATTACAATAGCACACAAGGAACACAATAAAACCAGAGGTAAAATATAAACAAGGAATACACATACAAAATTACACAACACACCACAGAATCGAGAACACAATAACAGAACATGGTAATACAATACTGTAAATACAACATAGTAAAGAAAATGCAGGAAATTAACAAGGGAATACAACAAAGCAATACACAGCACAGTACACAGAACAAAGGAAACAGAACACATTTGCATGACATAGTAAAATATCAAAATAAAAAATAAAGAATCGGTAGAGCACAAACCAACATTAGAACATATAACACAGTAAATAGGACACAGATAAGAGAACAAAACGTAAATAAGCATAAACAAAAATGGAATATTACACATAGGAAACAATGAAATAGTCAAAAAAAAAGAAAAAACACTAGAGCATTATAACCCAGCAAGAACTAGGTAAGAAAACAGGGGGAAAAAAAAGGAACCCGTAACACATAGCTCAACAAACCAACGAAAGAAATAAAGCAACACAAAGCAAGAACCACACACACAGTCAATCATCTTCATATTTATCCGGATAGTAACGACGCGGGTACTTCTTCCTGTAGGCATCCCACTGTGCCCACATTTCCATAGGCGCGTTAACGTGACTACGTGACCCTCGTGGGCGATGCATGAAGTCAGGCATCTCCAGCTCGGCTCCCTCCACCACGGGGGCGGTAGGCACGGGAAGAGGCCGCACAGAGGGCTTTGATACAGACGGTGGAACCACACGGGACTGAAGCACAGGAGTCGGCGGGACACAGGCCGGCAACTGAGCGGGCGGAGTCGCAGGGGACGCAATCACAGAGGGCGATGGTGCAGGGGCCGACACCACAGGGGACGGAGTAACAAAGGATGACTGAGCAGAGGGCAAAGGCGCGGAAGGCACAGACATGGACGCCAGAGGCACGGAGGCCGCCGGAACAGAAGCATTTGTAAGAACCGGCACCAAGCCCCTACCCTCTCTCGCAAACTGTGCCGGTGCCACAACCTCCCAACCCGGGGAACCAGCAACCGGTGACGCGGAGGCAGCCGGAGAAGACACCGGACCAGGGCCAGGCGACAATCCCACCACAGGACCCATCACTGCTGCAACACGACCCACAGGAGCCGCAGGCACTCCAACAGCGTCGCACACATCACCATCCCCAGAAAACGAACTCCTGGAGTCCTCAAATTCCCCGACGTCGGCCCAGGCCGTATTACGAGGCGGAGACAGACTCAAAGCTTGTCGCGAACGCTTGGACACGGGTCACAGATCGTCGGAACTATCACCTCCGCTAGGAAGCACTGTAGCAGAACCGCTGGTTGCCCGTGCAACACCCTGCAGCGCACGATCACTCAACATCGCAGCCTCAACAACCCGGGGAACAGGACCACACACCGCAGGAGACATCACAGTGTGCACGTCGACACGGGTCGAAGACACAGCTGCCGGAGACAGTACAGGCCGAGGCGCAGCCTCGACGTCCGGAGTCACGAGACCACACACCACAGGAGATACAACTGGAGACTCGACAGGAGACGAGGCAGGCAGGGGAGGCCGAGGTGCGGGAGCCGGGGATGCACTTCCTTCCACTCCGACACCCACAGCCACATCGAGGCTGGCATCAGAGACCGGCAACGGGGCAACAGAGGACTGGGTAGTAACACTGTCCACAGCATCACCTTCCGACAGGTGTGGGACTGCCAACGGGGGAAAGTCCTCCTCCCTGAAGAGGTTCACTGGCCCGACCCGGCTCGCATCACATCCCGCAGCCTAATGGCCCGAGAGTACTTACCGGAAACACGTCCGGGACTGACCCCCATAGAACACGCGTACCATGAAGCCCAGAAGCTGGAGGGACGAAGGGATGGAGTCCTTCAAGCACAGCGCCACAGTGCGGGTCCCATTCGGGATACCCTTCCACTGCCCGGAGGAGACTGCATTCATTCGGACACTCAAGACCCGCCCATACCGGGTAAAATGACGCTGGAGAAGAGTCAGGGAACTCAAAGGGAGCACCATGAACCGCCACATAGGTAGTCTCACTGCACCTGTCCGACACTACCACCGAACCACCACCCTCAGGCAGAGTAAATGTCCTCCCGTCATAGCGGTCCACAAAGTCACGATACACAGCCGTGGAGCAGAATTTCACAACAGCTCGATGCTCGGATACAAGTTGAACGCCGCACACAGACGTCACATCCACCCGCAACATGTCGATCATCACCACTTCAACTGCCGAGTAAGACGCTGGGCCAGTAAATTCTAGGCCAATGGTATCTCTCCGCTTCACAGGGGGGGAGGGGGCGCCATCCCGCCAGCCGCCACGGCCCTAAGGGTCCGCTCACGCACACAAACAACCATGGGTCAGCAAACCAGGAGCTCACAGGCGACACGTCCACCTCCGCCCAGAGCTAGGCGAACACTGGTTCAAGTTCAAGTGGTGGCAAGTTGAAGGGTGCTGGCGACACCACCTCCTGGCCAAGCGCTCCCTCACTATCACCACCTGACTCCCACCTGTGATAGCCACTCTCCCTCCTGTGAACCCTCAACACCCTTATCCAACACCCTTCCCAATGTGAGAGAATGGAAAATGGAAAAGAGAAAGATTCGAGACGGGAGAGAGAGAGAGAGAGAGAGCAGGGGGGGGGGAAGGGCAAGGAGGCAGAAAGACAAAGGGATGGGAAAGACAAGGAGAAGAGGTGGGAGAGGAAAGGAGAAGATGGTTGAAGTGGGTGACATAGGGAAGGGTGATTGGATGAAACTGGGGAAAGGAGGATAAAAAAAGAAGAGAAGAAGAGATGGGAGAGGGAAGAGGATAAAAAGGCGGAGGAACGATGGGAAGGGGCGAAAGGGGAAAGGGAAAAGGGTGGAAGGAGGATATGATGATAATAAAAGATAAAAGTGTCAAGCTATTACGACTATGTAGCACTAGGAAGGGACAAGGATAACGATTTGGGATAGGACGGGGGAAGGAATGGTGCCCAACCACTTGAACGGTCGGGGATCGAACGCTGACTTACATGGAGGGATTCCACGCCTATCCACCGGTGGTGACAGACGTGTTGCTGTGAGCTCCTGGTTTGCCGGCCAGTGATTGGTTTTGTTTGTGAGCAGGCCCTTGGGGACAGGTCGGGTTGGGGGATGGCTGCGCCCTTGCCCCTTGTGAAGAGGAGGGATATAATTGAACTGGATTTTACTAGCCCGCTGTCCTACCCAGCAGTTGAGGTGGTCCTGAGTGATATGTTGCTGATGGATGTGGCGTCGGTTTGTGGCGTTCAGCTTGTGTCCGGACGTAGAACTGCTGTGAAATTCCTCTCCACGGCTGTGTATCGTGACTTTGTGCATCACTGATGGGAGGTCTTCACACTGCCTGATGGTGATTGTTCGGTGGAAGTGTCGGACAGGTGTGCAGTGAGACTTTTTATGTAGTGGATCAAGGTGCTTCTTTTGGGTCCCCTGCCTCCCTTCTCCAGTGTCACTTCCCGGTATTGGTGTTCTATGCGGGCCAGCCCGGGACTTATTTTGGTTGTGGGTGTGTGGGACACCTCGCTGTGAGTTGTGATGCTCGAAGTGTATGCTGAGTTAACCTGTTCCAGGAAGAGGAAGTTTCCCCGCTGGAGGTCTCGGACCCGGGTTCGTGTGATGTTGGCATGGGTGTTGGCCCGCGCTCATAGCATGACCTAGTAACAATGACCTGGATAACAAGAACTTTTCGCACTAGAAATGCTATACCGATGATGATACTTTTCAAGACGCTAGTGCTTTCTTGAGTGGAGTACTGCTGCACAATGACAGCCCCTTTCAAAGCTGGAGAAATTGCTGACCTGGAGAGCGTGCAGAGATTCTTTACTGCTAGAATCCACTCAGTAAAACATCAAAACTACTGGGACCGACTAAAGAGCCTAAATCTGTATTCTCTTGAGCGCAGACTGGAGAGATACATAATAATTTACATGTGGAAAATAGTAGAGGGGCTGGTCCCAAACCTGCACACAGAAATAACAGCACATGAGGCCAGAAGGCATTGCAGGATGTGCAGAATACCCCCATTGAAGGGCAGAGGTCCAACAGGTACTCTGAGAGAGAGAGCTCTATCAACATCAGAGACCCAAGACTGTTCAACATGCTTTCGCTACACATAAGGGGCATAACTGGCCGACCCCTCGTAATGTTCAGGAGAGAACTTGACAAACACCGGTCGTGCCGGTCGGCCGAGCGGACAGCACGCTGGAATTGTGATCCTGTGGTCCCGGGTTCGATCCCGGGTGCCGGCGAGAAGCAATGGGCAGAGTTTCGTTCACCCTATGCCCCTGTTACCTAACAGTAAAATAGGTACCTGGGTGTCAGTCAGCTGTCACGGGCTGCTTCCTGGGGGTGGAGGCCTGGTCGAGGACCAGTCCAGCAACGAGGAGGTCTGGTCGACGACCGGGCCGCGGGCTGGTCGACGACCGGGCCGCGGGCTGGTCGACAACCGGGTCGCGGCCTGGTTGACGACTATTCCTGTGCTGCTTCCCCATTCTGGGAGGGTGGTGGACGTGGCGGAGGCCGCTGTGGGGTCATGCCCCCGTTTCAGGGGGTCCGTGTGCCGCCGGACCCCTTGTCTCTGCCTCCTGTATGGGTGGAGCTCGTGAGGTCTTTCTACGACTTCAAGATTCCGGAGTATATGCAGCACCTTGTACCGTCGCCTAGACAAAGGGGATTGGTGGCTCTGAAATGCGTACTGTCTGCGGTATCCTAAGGCGGATTTTCTACATAAATATCTGAAGGCCTTGCCTTGGGTTGTATTTGTTTTACTGTTTTTGTATTTGTGATTTGCGCACCTGTGTTCGGTGGTTGTGTTATGCATATATGTTTCTGTTATTATTTATGTTATTGTGCTCCCGTGTACTTTCAATATTCTCCTGTACTTGTGCTGCATATTTTATATATTATATTTTTTATTTTTTTATGTGATTTTTAATTTTTTTATTTGTTAAACACATAAATACAACATAACAGAAAAAACATCAACATCAACATTAACAAGGCAAGAAACACATGAACAAAACTCAAGAACAGTAAAACAAACACACAAACAAAAGTCGTATAATACACAAAATTTAAACAAACAGGTAAACATTGAAACTTAGACAGAAAAGTAAAAGCACCAGAGCAGTAGAAACCAACAACAACCAGGCAAGAAACCCATGAACAAAAATAACCCTACCTCACAGCACATCAAAACAGATAAATAAAGTAACACAAATCAAGATTCACACACACATTTAATCATCATAATATTTATCCAGAAATAGATAACGAGGGCACTACTTCCTATAGGCATCTCACCGAGCCCACTCCTCCGCAGACGAGGAAACGTGACCCCGTGATCCCCTCGGTCGATACATAAAGTCAGCAACATCCAGCTCGGCGCCCTCCACTACAGGGGCGGAATTCACGGGGAGAGGCCGCACAGAGCTCGGCCGTGCAGGCGGTGGAACCACAAGGGGCACAGACATGGACGCCAGAGACACGGGGGCCACTGAAACAGAATCTTCCATAAGAACCATCACCAAGTTCCCCTCCCCCCCCCCTCTACTGTAACCTCTCCCGGTGCCACAACCTCCCAACCCGGGGAACCAGCAACCGAGGATGCAGAGACAGCTGGAGAAAACACAGGACCAGGCGACAATCCCACCACAGAACCCATCACCACCGCAACACGACCCACGGGAGCCGCAGGCACCCCATTATCGTCGCCCACATCACCATCCACAGAAGACGAACCCCCGGAGTCCCCAAAATCCCTGACGTTGACCCAAGCCTCACCACGAGGCGGAGACAGACTTGAAACTCGCCGGGTTTGCTTGGACACAGGTCGCAGGTCGTCGGAACTATCACCCACGCTAGGAGGCACCACAGCAGAAACTCCGGTTCGCTGCGCAACTCCACGCACCGCACGATCACTCAGCATCACAGTCTCAACAACCAGGGGAACAGGACCACACACCGCGTGAGACATCAATGCGTGCACGTTGACACGGGCCGAAGACACAGCTTCTGGAGACAGTTCAGGTCAGTAAGCAGCCTCGATGACTGGGGGCACTAGACCACACAGCACAGGAGACACGACTGGAGATGGGGCAGGCAGGGGTGGCAGGGCGTGGGAGCCGGGGTCTCACTAACTACCACCCTGACACCCTACACCTCCAACCACATCTAGGCGGGCACCAAAGACCGGCAACGGGACACCAGACGACCGGGAAGCATCACACATCACAGCGACACCTGGAGATAGGTCTGGGACTGGCAACGGGGAAAAGTTCTTCTCCCTGAAGAGGTTCATAGGGCCAACCCAGCTCGCATGAGAACCTGCAGCCTGGTGGCCCGATAGTCCGCACCGGAAACAAGTCCGGGGCTGACCCCCATAGAATACTCGTACCATGAAGCCCAGAAGCAGGAGAGACGAAGGGACTGTGTCCTTCAGTCACATCGCCACAGTGTGGGTCCCATTTGGGATACCCTTCCACTGCCCGGAGGAGACAGCATTCATCCGGACACTCAAGAACCGCCCATACCGGGTAAAGTAACGCCGAAAAAGGGAGTCAGGGAACTCAAAGGGAGCACCATGAACTGCCACGTAGGTAGTCTCACTGCACCTGTCCGACACTTCCGCCGAACCATCACCTTCAGGGAGAGTAAACGTCCTCCCGTCATAGCGGTCCACGAAGTCACGATACACAGCCGTGGAGCTAAATTTCACAACAGCTCGATTCCCGGAAACAAGTTAAACGCCGCACACAGACGCCACATTCACCCACAACATATCAGTCATGACCTCCTCAACTGCCAGGTAAGACACTGGACCAGTAAACTCGAGGCCAATGATGTCCCTCCGCTTCACAGGGGGGGGGGGAGGGGAAGGGGGCCGCCATCCCTCCAGCCAGCATGGCCCCAAGGGCCCACTCACAAACACCAACTACCACTGGCCAGCAAACCAAGAGCTCACAAGCGACACGTTTGTCTCCGCCAAGAGCCAGTTGAGCACTTTTCATTTGCTCCCCTGTGTTTGTTGGTTGTTATGTACTTATTTTTCTGTTATTATTTATGTTATTGTGCTACCGTGTACTTTTAATGTTCTCCTGTACTTGTGCTGTGTTTTGTGATGTAGCTGTTGTGTGGTATTTTGTTGCTGTGTTGTGTGTTTTGGGGTGCTTCGGTGCCTTAATGTTTTTTACCCCTTTGTATATTTTCTCTGTATTTTGTAGATTTTTTCTTTTATGTTTTGTCCTTGTCAATGTTCCGTTTTAAGGAGTGACATGTACGTGATAATTGTGCTTGCTTGATGCTAGTTATTGTGATACCTGTTGTTTTGTGCTTCTGTGTGGTGATGGTACTTCGGTGCCCCTTGTTTTATTGGATTTTTTGTATCTATGTGGTGTGCCCTGGCATGTAAAATTAAACAAAAATGCATAAAGCAAGACAGTCGCTCTACTGTCCACCCTAAGTGGTTGGGCAGCGGAAGTGAGACAGACCCGGGCACCACCGGTTACCCCTTTTGGTATATAAATAAAATCTTTAACATATATAATGTGAAAAATCTAATAACTTGTAAGATAATGCGACATCTGTGCCAAATGCACTTGGGCAGTTTGCTTCGATTTGCTGATTGCAGTTTAAAGATTCACTGAGAGTATTATACTGGAAGCCAAAACACCTTTGTTATATTTCATTCAACGAATATACTGTATATTATTACAGTGAACAACTTAAAATATATGAACTCGAGGCATGGTAAGGTAATTATCAGGTGAAAGCGTTGCATCTAATACTGCGAGCATTAGATGCATCGAGCTGCATCTAATACTTATGAAGATATTTTAAGTTAAGAATAATAACGTAACGAATTTAGTCTGCAAAAACTAAATTGCGTATTTGACTATAGTGTCCGGTAAAGATCCCGAAAACAGAGTTGATACTTGACTCGCCAAGGAAGACTTAAATTGTTTACACGTCATGCTTCACAGCCTAGCTCCAGGCACACTAATTATTGATTGTTATATTACGACTCTCACTAGATTCCCCCACCCCCTTTAAATTTGTAAACTTAATGTAATTAGATAGCAAAACACGATGGCGCATACAAACTTCCAGCCTCGACACTAGCTCAAAGCTGTTACCATAATCTAATTCTTCTTCCATGCATAATTAACTTTGCTAATGTTCAGTATGAACTTCGGTAATAAAGCTAAAGATATTGGTATACATTTCAACAACTTTTATGCACCCCACCTCACGTGGAGAAAAGGGAAAACTAGACATTTTGTAACTATTGTATCTAACATTTAATGAGATCCCTTCGGTCATCTCTTACCAACTTTACGTGGTGCAAGGGATTCTTCCACGAACTGTACATGAACTAACTCTGTCATGAGAATGTAGAGTACGTCCTCGAGGCTCATGATTATCCTGTCCTGAAGGTGACTCATTCTCAGTCCCCAACGTCATACCTTCAGGATGGTGAAAGTATCCTTTTCAGATAGTAGACTTGTTCCCTTACGACCTTCATTTTTTCCTAAAAGAGGTGGCAAGTTTATAAGATTTTCTAGATTAACGTTGGAAACTATTACTGTTCACATTGTTCCTCCCTTGCCTTGATAGAGGTTCCAGTTTATGCTCTCACTCCACTGCTCTGAGCCCCCCTCCCTCCCCCCCCCGTCCCCCATCTGTGAGCAAAGTCGGCTGACAAACTACTGCTTGATAATGGTCCAGGACTGACCGAAACATCTTAGTTTGTCTTTTATTGTATGGTTTGGTCATCAGTATTAGCTACTCTGGTGTTTTCCTAATCAAACCTACGTGTTGACTGTCTCCAGAGACCAGCACCATCACGACAGAACTTCATGCCATAGTCAGCTGCTGTTTTAAAGTCGACGTTCCTTGTGTCGGCTATTTTCTCGTGGTGCCCTCAAAACTTAAGTCTTGAATTTCCATCTGATGAAACACATCTTTTTTTTTCTTTTCTTTCTTTTCTTGCTTCCTCTAGCAGATACGACTGTCTAATTTTTGTTGCCACACTTTGAGTTTCCTCGAACTTGCAGACTTTCACTAAGGAGGCTGTCTGTGCCTGCAATGTTTCCCGGAATTTTAGATTGTGCGTCTAGAACTAACCAGGCTGTACTACCGGCACCCATTTAACACATTGTGTAGCATCGACTGTTGTGAGATATTCACTCTTTCCAGCTTTTGATCATTAAATTCTGGGGAACCATGGTACTGTCCTCGCAAGTGAATGTTTCCCCCCCTAGACTGCTGCTATGTGCCATGACTACTTATCACATTCATCAGTATGACTAACCATCCTGTGTAATGGGTATCTTTAGCATCACGTAGCTTGGCTTTTTGACACAGTGTACTCCCCTCATAGTCTAGGGTAGCTGAACAAATGACGATGTACCTAAATGTATAAATCTATATAAATAAAAATGAAAATGATCATTTGTTCAAAATCGCTAATCTCCAAAAGTTCTTCACTGATTGCTTTGAAATTTTCACACATTGTTCCATTCGCATCCGAACGGGGTTTTTATATACATACTATATAGATGTCCTTATATAGCCGGTCGGCCGAGCAGACAGCACGCTGGACTTGTGATCCTGTGGTCCTGGGTTCGATCCCAGGCGCCAGCGAGAAACAATGGGCAGAGTTTCTTTCACCCTATGCCCCTGTTACCTTGCAGTAAAATAGGTACCTGGGTGTTAGTCAGCTGTCACGGGCTGCTTCCTGGGGGTGGAGGCCTGGTCGAAGACCGGGCCGCAGAGACACTAAAAGCCCCGAAATCCTCTCAAGATAACCTCAAGATATGTCACATCTGTGACGGGGAAAAAAAAAGTACTTTTTTTAAACTGTGTATTTCATGTGTTTTTCATGTGAAGGAAATTTTCGAAACCTCTTTACCGATTGCTTTGAAATTTCCACACAACGTTGCATTCGAATAGGCGAGTGTTTTTATTTGCCTACTATATACATGCCTCAACTGTGAAAGGAAAAAAACATGCTTTTTTGAAAAACAGCGCCATCTGTAGGATATAAGAGCAACTCACGCTGTAATCTCCGAAAGTTCTTCACTGATTCCTTTAAAATTTTGACACAACGTTCCAATCATATACGTGCATGATTTTATATACCTACTATTTAGATACCACACCTGTGATCGATAAAATTATATTTTTTTGAAAAACAGCGCCATCTGTTGCACGTACGAACAACACACACACTATACATAATGTTACGATTCCATTTCAGTGTTTCTGATTGCATTGATAAATTGAATTTTCATAGATTTTTATTTATTTTCCTTTTGATTTAATTATTTTGTGTGACATTGCGTTGGAATTGAGCTGTGTTATTTACCATACCGTTCATTTCATGGGCATAGCTTATTTGTTTCTTTTTTCATTGTTTTTCATTTCGTTTTTTTAACTGTTATGCTTATTTTTCAGTGCAATTGGTGGTGAAATTGAGCTGTGACGATTGATCTGTGTTTGAATATAAATATTTCGTTAGTATTTTTTGTTTTTGTTTTGAAAATAAGAAAATGGACAACATGTTTATTTTACAGCTGCAAATGTGCAACAAACAGCTATGAATCCACCGGCTACAACGTTAACTGCTTTCTTCACGTTATGCCAAAATGATGTGTTTGCGAAAACACAGCTGTATTCGGAAGTGCCTCCGTATTATACATAGAATCCCAGTAGAAAATTATTTGAACGACCCAAACGAGGAGAGTGAGTCGACGGACAACTTGGCATATTTAAATGAACTACGATAGGCAGGCAGACTGTACACAGTGCATCCCAATCAAGATGAATGTTTCTGTCTTCGCAAGCTGTTGGTAAGTGTGCTCGGTCCATCGTGTTTCCAGCCACCGAGATTTGTCAGCGGCGTAACACATGCCACTTTCCGTAGTGCATGTCAAGCTCGGAATTTATTGGAGAACGACCGACACTGGGATGTATGCATTAATGTGCGTCCAACACGTCACATCCAAATCAAATTTGTGCATTGCTTGCAATCATATTGACCACCGGCTCTCCTTCATCTCCAACAGAGTTATGGGAGAAATATAACTCACACATGGCTGAAGATATTATCCGTCTAATACGCAAGGAAAATTGAAATATGAATATGAATTTCACAGCAAAAATCTACAATGAAGCGTTGATAATGACTGAAGATTTGTGCTTAGAATTCGCGAACAAAGTTCTTAATCAATTGGAAATACCATCACCGAATCGATCTGATGCTGCTTCGTTCGATGTAGAATTGCGTCGTGAACAAAACTACACCACGTGAGATCTGTTGTCGTATGTGCAATCAAATATTCCTAAGCTAACGCTTGAGCGAAAAGGCATTTACAATCATATAATTCAAACTGTCAATAACGGGCTTGGAGAAATCTTCTTAGATGCTTCAGGAGGAACTTGTAAATCCTTCCTAATTATATTGATTCTGGCAGCATTTCGATCACAAAATGGCATAACCTTAGCCCTTGCATAGTCCGGAATAGTTGCGATATTGCTACCAGATGGAAGAACTGCTCATTCGGCTTTGAAATTGCCATTGAAAATGCAATTCATTGAAATTCCCACGTGCAACATTTCCAAAGGATCTGGCATGGAAAACGTATTGCAGAAATGCAAACTTATTGTTTGGGATGAATGTACAATGGCCTACAAATAATCGCTCGTGGCTCTTGATCGATCATTGCAAGATTTGCGTGGAAACATCAGACCATTTGGGAATGCATTAATATTGCTTGCAGGAGATTTCAGGCAAACATTACCTGTAATTCCTCGATCGACACCCGCGGACGAAATAAATGCCACACTGAATTACTCTACTTTGTGACGCCACGTAAAGACGTTTAAATTAACTACAAATATGTGTGTCCAGCTGCAAAATGATCCATCAGCTGAGATATTCTCACATCAATTGCTGGAAATTGGGAACGGAAACTTGCCAGTTGATCTGACCTCTGGAAGAATTTCATTGCCTCATAACTCCTACATTTTAGTGACGTCAAAAGAAGAATTGGTTGAAAAAGTATTTCCCAATATTCAAACCAAAAAAAAGAATCACGATTGGCTGAGTGAACGAGCTATTCTTGCGATCAAGAACAAAGTTGTCTACGAACTTAACAATATTATTCAGTCTAACATTGAAAGCAAGGCAGTCACATACAAGTCCGTCGACACTGTTGTGGAAGCTGATGAAGCGGTTAATTATCCAACAGAATTGTTGAATTGACTCGATCTGCCAGGGATACTAACACACGTACGTCAATTGAAATTCGGTTTGCCAATTATCATGTTGCGAAATATCAACCAGCCAAAACTTTGCAAGGCCACGCGCCTTGCAGTAAAAAAAAATAATCAACAACGTCGCCGAAGCAACAATCTTGACAGGACCTTTTAAAGGTGAAGATGTCCTCATTCCTCGCATTCCTATTATTCCCAAAAATATGCCATTTCAACTTAAGAGATTATAATTTCCAATTCGAAAGGCATTTGCAATCACCATCAGCCAAGCTGAGGGCCAATCTTTAGAATTGTGCAGTTTATATCTAGACACGGATTGCTTCTCACATAGACAATTATATGTTGCGTGTTCTAGAGTCGGTAAACCAGACAATCTCTATATCTCCACAGACAATGGAACAACAAAAAATATTGTATACCCACAAGCATTGTGAATTTAAACATATCAGAAACGTGCACTTTTTCTTTTCTTTCTTTCCCATTTAACGAGATTGAGCCACAGCAACGCGTGGCGGGTACATCTAGTATATCTATATAAATATGGAAATGTTCGTTTCTTCAAAATCGCTAATCTCCGAAAGTTCTTCACCGATTGCTTTAAAATTTTCACACAACGTTCCATTCGCATCCGATCAGGTTTTTATATACATACTATATAGATGTCACGTCTGTGACGGTAAAAAAACATGCTTTTTCTGAAAAACTGTGTTTTTCCATGTGTTTTTCATGTGAGGGGAAATCTATGAAAACTCTTTACCGATTGCTTTGAAATTTTAACACAACGTTGCATTCGAATACGCGCTTCTTTTTATATATCTACTATATACATGCCTCACCTGTGACAGGAAAAAAACATTTTTTTTTTTTAAACAATGCCATCTGTTGGACGTAAGAGCAACACACACTGTAATCTCCAAAAGTTCTTCACTAATTGCATTGAAATTTTGACACAACGTTGCATTCGAATAGGCGCGTCTTTTTATATGCCTACTATAGAGATGTGGCATCTCTGTGACACAGGGATGCCACAGGGATGGCCCTGTGACACGAAAAAACATGCGTTTTTGAAAAACAGCGCCATCTGTTGCACATAATGGCAACATTTACGCTATACTAAATATGTCACGAATTTCATTTCAATGTTTCCGATTGCATTGATAAATTTTATTTTCTTAGATTTCGATTTATTTTATTTTTTATTGAATTATTTTGTGTGACATTATGTTGGAATTGAGCTGTGTTGTTTACCATACCGTTCATTATGTAAATATAAGTAAAGATGCAACACCTATGACAGGTAAAACTATGCTTTTCTTGAAAAACAGCGCCATCTGATGCCTGTAAGAGCAACACAAATGCTATACTAGATATGTTACAATTCCATTTCATAGTTTTTTATTGCATTTATAAATTGAATTTTTATAGAATTTGATTTATTTTCATTTAGATTTAATTATTTTGTGTGAATTGCATTGGAATTGAGCTGTGTTGTTTACCAGACCGTTCATTTCGTGAGTATCGTTTATTTTTATATTTTTTTCATATTTTCATTTAATTTTTTAACTGTTTTTCTTATATTTCAGTGATGGGAACATCAGATCACTTGATGTTCCTAATTTTCTGATGGGAACATCAGAACATTTGGGAAGACATCGGACGAGGGAGTGGGGAATTGTGGGGTTGACGAGGGGCCGGAAGTGAAAGATGGTGCGGAAGACGAGGAGACAAGGGAGAGGGTAATAGTAGGAAAGGATGAGGAGACATGGCATGGTATTTTATCAAATCACCGCTTGTGTGCATTTGTGTTCCTCACGTGTGCCCAAAAGAATGAGGTGATTTGATAAAATACCGTGTCCAAGATAACCAACCGAGTGCCGGCAGGGGAATGGAAACAGCCTCGGCTACCATCCTCTTTTGTCCGGTCGTGTTGGTCGACCAGTTAAGTGATCCTGTACCCCAGCAGAGTGCTCCTGGCAGTATGCGTTGGAGTCACTTCTGGGGTGTGAGTTTTCAGTTAGTTTTATATATATATATATATATATATATATATATATATATATATATATATATATATATATATATATATATATATATATATATATATATATGCCTCCTTCAGCTCCTGCAGATGTCTGACATCAGGTACCTGTGTAAAAATGTCGTCAACATACCTGCAGTATATGGCCGGTTTCAAGTTCATGTCGACTAAGACTTTTTGCTCGATGGTACCCATGTAGAAGTTTGCAAACAGGACACCTAGGGGAGAACCCATGGCGACCCCATCTACTTGCTTATACATGTGTCCATCCGGGCTCAAGAAGGGTGCCTCTTTAGTACAAGCTTGGAGTAGTTTCCTTAGACTGTTTTCTGGTATGTCAAGAGGAGTACAGGCCGGATCACGGTACACTCTGTCCGCTATCATCCCGATTGTTTCATCCATAGGTACGTTGGTAAACAGTGATTCTACGTCCAACGAGGCTCTTAACCCTGTGGCCCGTGTTCCCCGCAGTAAGTCAACAAATTCCTTTAAGGACTTCAGGCAGAAGGCCTGAAGTCCCCAAAGGCTAAAGACTTTAGCTAAAGGATTTAGGAATAATTATTAATTATTCTTATCACTCCCCCCCCCCCTACCAATTTAATTAAAGTTAATTGTAAAATAATGCTTGAGATGGCTGAAGACTTTTTCGTACTTAGAAAAAACCTAAATTAAACACATAAAGTAGTTTATTGGTCCTGATTTAAGTTAAAGGAAGAGGTGCAAAGGTGGTGGTGGGGGGGGGGGGGGGAGGATACGGGATTTACAGGTGGAATGAAAAGAGGGAACAGGGGGAGTGGTGCAGGTGAAACAGGGATGGGGATGGGGGAACAGGGGGAGTGGTGCAGGTGAAACAGGGATGGGGATGGGGGAACAGGGGGAGTGGTGCAGGTGAAATAGGGTTGGGGATGGGGGAACAGGGGGAGTGGTGCAGGTGAAACAGGGATGGGGATGGGGGAACAGGGGGAGTGGTGCAGGTGAAACAGGGATGGGGATGGGGAAACAGGGGGAGTGGTTGTGGGATATTTGGGTTTTATTCTGATTAATTAATAATTAAAGTAGTAAATTAAATTACGAAGGACCACCCGCTTTTAAAGTAAAGAGGGAAACTGAGAATTTCAGATCATTAGATAAAATTCTAGAGAAAACCAGTGACTATGGATATGACTAGAAAGTATGATCATAAGAATAATTAATGGACTGTATTATTAAAACCAAACCTCAAACACCTACATTGGGGGGTTATTACTGGAGGTCAGTACGTCCAGGAATCAGTGTGGTTCGTTCACTAATTCTATTAATAATAATCTAATCCTATAATTAATGTAGAATATAATATTATTCATACAAAGAAGAACATGAATATGAGCATAATAATGAATTACAGTAAATCACACATTATGTTGAAAACATTCTGAATGTATCAAATTGCAATGTTATGAGTAAAAGAAATAAGCCTTAGCTGGTAATAGATTCCTTTAGATAACCCTGGCAGTCCTCTTAATCTCCAAGTCTGGTACACCGACGTCAGACACGGTTAACATGGAGAAGACAGCATGAGGAATTCGTCTCTCGAGCTGCAAAATAAATAACTACCAGTAGCAATTGATTTAACTACTCAATACATATTCAAGATTATTGATATCTACAGAGAAATTTCTAATCACCTGTTATTAGGTGTTGTCGTGCCGCGTGACGCGCAATCACCCCGCTATTGTTAAACCTGTAAATGATGCATCAAATAAAAGGTACTTAGCTGTGGGCACTGTGTAAGTATTAAGATTGCCGTAATTTCGCATCCCAGGCTCCGGTGAACCTATCCTGGATTGATGCGTTTCAAGTTGGCTGATCACGTGTCGTCAGGAACCAAGTCTAGGGGTCCCTTATTTAACACCAGCACT
Organism: Procambarus clarkii; assembly: GCF_040958095.1. NCBI lineage: Eukaryota > Metazoa > Arthropoda > Malacostraca > Decapoda > Cambaridae > Procambarus > Procambarus clarkii. The sequence goes on from NC_091186.1 coordinate 29,145,190, forward strand.
AGTTGAAGATATTATCTGCAAGGTCGTTCACGCCTCACAGTGGCGGCTTTCATCTGTAGATAGACACACGTGTCCTATTTACTGGACAATGGCATCTTTTGTGCGTACGTTAAGCGCAGGTCTGCCTCTCTTCGGTTCCCCACGTGTACGCGTCCCGACTCCCTCACCGAGTGAGCATGGCGTCGCGTCCCTCCCCCCACGCCGAGTCGACGTTCATTACACAAATTATTGGCATGAACATTAATATTTCTCGCATTCGCGCTTGAAACTCTAAAGACTGGACGGGTTTATTATTTAGAGGAACGAAATATTATTATTTAACTATTTAAGAATAGTAAAGATACAAGGGAGAGGAATTAATGTCTCCCCATAGCATTCATTGATGACGTTAACACTATCGCGAGGTAGACGGTATAATTCTAACGTTCTATTCGGCTTTTAGTTAGAGAACAATTCGTCTGCAATCAGTTGTCATACAGAATGCTTTAATTATGGAGAATCGTATTTAATTCTCACACAAATTGTATATAATGTGTTTTACTGTAAAGAAATCTGACGCAATACTAGCGTCAGATGACGTGAGAATTCTAGCCTAATGCACAGATGAATTATTAGTACAGGAGAATTCTACGAGTTGTTAATTTTACTTACTACAATATTAATATGATTAGTAATAAGTAATGAGAATACAACAATGCTGTATTCGATGTTGGAAATATCCAACATAACTCCGGGGGGGGATTCCCAGGGTCGCAGTGTACTGTGTTGTACTGACCTATCCCGAAGTAATATTAAGATTAACACATTAGTATGTTAGTATGTTAGTACACACATAACGAACGTCCCGGATTTATCAAGGACTTACAAGAACTTGAGTCTTGCTATTTACATGTCAAATGAAACATGTTGTTTGTAGCCTACACAATATTTATAAATTTAACTCTCCCAATTTAAACTAACAGAATCTACGGTGATGCGATATCCTGGGTCATAGTGACGTGTAAGGTTTCGTTACGTGATATCACATCGTAGTTTCATCACGGTTGTCTCAGTGGGAAGTGAAAGAAATTACTCTTGTTCAGAGTTGTAATAGGCTTGCAGTTTCCCTTAGTGGAAACATGCATGAAATATTGAAACATTAAATGATTAAGTTATCGGTAATCAGGAACACTCTAAAGCTCACAATATACTCAACAACTAGGGTCGCAGTGACATGTAATGGTGTATTACGTAGCTGCTGAATCGTAGGTAAACTCAGAATAAGTTCCTAAGAACTGATAACACTATTGTATGATTATACAGTAAAGTATTATTAGTCATTCAAGATCAAGGAGACTATGACACTACAGTAAGGTCACTGTCTAGGGTCGCTGTGACTTGTAACTATTGAGTTACTAGACAATAACATCACGCAGCATCACGATCACCTCAAATTCAAATGAGGAAGTTGAATTTAATGTGCACTGCCGTGCAGTAGTCATGCTGACTGATGGTACAAATAATTTGCTAACTAGCTAAATAATAGAAAGTAGAGAACTGAAAAGTTTATTCATTAAAATCAAGGAAAATTCTGAGTCGACAGTGAGATTGGTAGCCTTGTCATTCTGACTTATGAGCTAATTAAATGGCAGCTCATAGGCTTGACACTGTAAACTTGTTAATACGAAATCACCTTTACATGAAATTGAGTTTATTAAATCAGTCTCTATAAGTATAGTCAACTGTAATTAATGGTGAGTACAGATTAGGCTAGTACTCAGTTGACACTACTAAAGTCCCTAAGCCTACCTAAATAAATGGTTTGAATTTCTAACCTACCTAAGTAAGGGACTAAGCTAATTGTGAGCAAAATGTACTCGAATTAACATGGTGAGCAGTATTAAGCTCATTAACAGGTCGAGTCATATTAAACTCGTGAACATGGTGAGCTGTATTGAGCTCGTCAGCAGTGCTGACAGGGTGAGTTACAGTGAACTCGTCAACAGTGTTGACAGGGTGAGCTGCAGTGAGCTCGTTAGCTAGTGCTAACAGGGTGAGTTGCAGTGAACTCGTCAACAGTGTTGACAGGGTGAGCTGCAGTGAGCTCGTCAGCAGTGCTGACAGGGTGAGCTACAGTGAGCTCGTTAGCAGTGCTAACAGGGTGAGTTCAGTGAACTCGTCAACAGTGTTGACAGGGTGAGCTACAGTGAGCTCGTTAGCTAGTGCTAACAGGGTGAGCTGCAGTGAGCTCGTCAGCAGTGCTGACAGGGTGAGCTACAGTGAGCTCGTTAGCAGTGCTAACAGGGTGAGTTCAGTGAACTCGTCAACAGTGTTGACAGGGTGAGCTACAGTGAGCTCGTTAGCTAGTGCTAACAGGGTGAGTTGCAGTGAACTCGTCAACAGTGTTGACAGGGTGAGCTACAGTGAGCTCGTTAGCTAGTGCTAACAGGGTGAGTTGCAGTGAACTCGTCAACAGTGTTGACAGGGTGAGCTGCAGTGAGCTCGTCAGCAGTGCTGACAGGTTGAGCTGCATTGAGCTCGTTAACAGTTAACAGGGTGAGTTCAGTGAACTCGTCAACAGTGTTGACAGGGTGAGATACAGTGATCTCGTCAGCAGTGCTGACAGGGTGAGCTACATGGAGCTCGTTAACAGTTAACAGGGTGAGTTCAGTGAACTCGACAACAGTGTTGACAGGGTGAGATACAGTGATCTCGTCAGCAGTGCTGACAGGGTGAGCTACATGGAGCTCGTTAACAGTTAACAGGGTGAGTTCAGTGAACTCGAATTAACGAGATGGAGCTTTGTCATTCAGTTATCATGGCGAGCAATATTAAGCTCGTGCGCATGGTGAACGAGCACTCATATTATTACGTTAATTCTAAGGTGAGCTATGTTAAGCTCATGAAGCATGTTAATTAACAATGCTAATGTTTAACGATAATGCATTAAACATATTAGTTCTCTGGAAATTCACTTACATTTTAGTAAGTTTGCAAGTTTGTTCGTGCTGCGCTCCTACACTAAATAAGCAGAAACGAAAGAAAAACAACTCAAACAATTAATGCAAGTATTTATCACTAACTCTTAGTGCAGAAAACATGGTATTAAGAAGGTTTTCTTGGCAAACCTTTAAGCGCAAGTATAGTGGACCAGTGGTCCTAGTGAATTTATAATTAAATTCAGGAAATGCCAGTGGCATTGAGTGCTAGATTCTCTAGCCTAACATGATTAATTCCTAGGGAGTACTAGTTTCTCTAGCCTAACATTACAATTTAACTAGGAAGACTGAGTGTGGTCAATTACTACTTGTCGAGAATAATTCTAGCTCTGCAGTGAATTCAATAGTTTGGTCGCTGTGACTTGTACTTGTTTGAGTACGGACCATTGATTTTCACTGAGAGCTATGAAACATCTCAGCGAGTATCAATTGCACTACATTCAATCTGAGTTTATTACTCAGCTGTGTTTCTCCTTTTAGCTTGCCGCTGGAGAATTGATTTACTGCTGACTAATTTATTATTGGCAGGCTTAGGCTTGTTCACATTCAGAACTTTACCAGTAAGTAAGTAGCCTCCTGCAGATTGGAGCATATTCATTCCCAATCGTTTAACATGTCCAGTTATGAACTGGTAATAGTAGTCGGCTCCTACTAGTACATCTACATTATTAAGGCGGTCAGACATTAATTTGTTGTCAGCCAATTTAATTTCACGTTCCTGCAGGAAGTGGGCTGTGTACCCCAGACCCTTAATATTTAAGTCTAAAGGTATTTGATCTACAACAATGGCTTGGACAGCCTTGGCTTGACTACCTAGTCGTACAAGCGGTTGAACTACTGTGTATTCATGGGTTCCTCGATTTATCATGGACCCTGACAAGTTTAATTTTACCTGTCCTATTGGTTGTAAATTAAGTGCCTCTGCTGCCCTTTGAGTAATGAAAGTTCTCTGGGAACCTTGATCAAATAATCCACGTATGGTGATCTTGGTTCCTCTGTTCTTCACTTGAAGTTGGGCAGTAGGCAAAGCAGCATCCACTTGAGATGCTTGGGAAGTTACGCTGTACACATCTCGCACCTTGCAGCACTGTACTGGTGTAGATTCTCTACGTCCTATTCTAGGATTGACATAGTTAGTCCTAACTAATTTGCACAGTGCAGCATGATGCTTGCCCCTTCTACACCTATTGCAGGTGTTCAGTGGGGTGTCACAGCTGTTAACATTATGTGGTTTGAGACACCTAGTACATTTGTGTAAATGTTTGAGTCGTCTGACTCTTGTGTCTCTATTAGGATAATTAGTACATTTGTACAGAGAATGTTTTTGATTGCAAAACAAGCATATTCCCCATCCTACAGATCGTTTAGGGGTTACCGGTTTAGGTAAAACAGTATTTGCAGGTGGTGATGGTTTTGCTGCTTGCATTTGCTTGTTATTTATTCTCTTGTGAGTACTTGGTGTACTCTGGGGAACCATTAACAGGCTCTTGGGAGTGCTCTTTGGACTATTAGGTCTCTTAGGAGCACCTGTGGAGTTATTAACAGTGCTCTTTGGACTATTAGGTCTCTTAGGAGCACCTGTGGGACTCTTAGGCCTCACTGATGAATCAGTATTTGACTGATTCTGGTTACATGGATTATTAGCAGTGCTCTTTGGACTATTAGGTCTCTTAGGAGCACCTGTGGGACTCTTAGGCCTCACTGATGAATCAGTATTTAACTGATTGTTGTCACATTGAGTATTAGCACCTTGGTTACCTAGTGACAGTGTCACTTTAGGAGTTTCAGGCAAGGAAACTGATGTAGGTACAGTTTTGGTGCATTCAGATTTAGCATTAATTGCTTGGTCTGCTGTATGATTGCTCATATTACGCAAACCTGTAAATATATCCTGCATTGACAGGGTATTACCATTCTGGCATACATATAATTTATTAAGTGTGTCACCAGACAATTTTCTTTGGATGATAATTTTAGTCATCCACTCAGTAGTTGGGTGATCCACCTCTTTACTGAAAGAATTTATCAGTGACTCAAGCTGAAAACTAAAAGCTTGTAAAGAGTCATCTGATTGCTCTGGTGAAGATAAATTTAATAATTGGTGCACAAGGTTTATAATAGTCTTCTCATTGTCAGCACTTACTTTAGAAGGCTGTTGTGAGCAATTGTGACCATTACTTGTGTTGCTTAAGGCTTCTTGTTTAGCCTCAGCTTTGATTACAGCTTCGACTGCTGCTGCAGCATTAGCTTTATCATTTTCTGGTTCAGATTCACTGATCATTGCAGCTTCACTTGTTTCATCTGCAGCTTCACTTGTTTCTCTGGGTTCTGGTGATAAGCTAGTTAATTCAGTAGCATTATGTATCGAACTTATAGAATCCAGGGAACATTGAGAAGAGTGGTCTGAAGTTTGATCAGACTCTGTAAACAAATCATCACATGAAGCTGTATTAGATGAGAGGTTAGAAAATGAAGGTTGATCTTCAGTTGTTGATCCTGTATAGTGATCAGTATTGATTAGAGGATTCTCCTCGTCTTGATTTAGCTCAAGTATTTCATCTGAGCTGAGTGTTAACTTGGATACAGGTCTATTAATGAACTGATCTATCCACTCGGGAATATCTAGTCTCGCAAGCACTTTATCATATTGGTCTAACCTGGTTTGAATGATACATTCATAGTCATCAAGTTCAGATTCTGTTAGACATAAGTCGTCTGAGACAGTATGACCGGCCTGGAGTAAATTCCTGTGGGACTCGATTACAGTCTTGATATAGTCATATCTTTTGTTAGCGTACTTTATGTAACTTGCTAGCCTGTAGACGTAATCTGGGTCAGTTTCTACACAGTTGTCACATTTGATAAACTGTTTTTCTAGCTGGAGTTGAAGAGCTATCAAGAATCTTGCATTCCTTTCTAAAGGATTCATTCTTGCGGTAAATTGAGCCTGATAGGGCTTATGTAGCTAGTGGTATAGCTATAGTCTGCTCCTTGATGCAGAGCAGGTATAAGTATTGACAGCCTGATAGGGCTTATGTAGCTAGTGGTATAGCTATAGTCTCTGCTCCTTGATGTAGAGCAGGTATAAGTATTGACAGCCTAATGTTTCTTGAGGCTGGTTGTAATTTACCTCATTTAGAGGTTAGCTACCTACCTAATAATAAGCAACTAAGATTTGAGTGGTACCTTGGTCTCACTACAGGTGTTCCTCAGCTTAGCTCTTCTAAATCAGCTTCGGATGGGTAGTGGACTTACAGTAACACTCAAAGACATACATAGAAATATGCAATAAAATAATTACACAATAAATGGTTAATCCCACCCTTGATAGGGTCAGCACAAAGGAATAATATATGTGTCACTAACTAGCTCAAGCCTAGTCGTGTGAATTTCTACTTGAGAAACTACAACTATATTTAGTCTGTGCTTGTGCCAAATTCAACACAATCACAGCCTAAATTGCTACCTAACAAAGGTTGGCAAAGATTATATGGTGCAGTAATGTGCAAATAATTGTGCTGTGTTTTTGGGTTTTTTGTATTTTATATAATATACACTTGTGTAATTATGTGTATAAGAAATTAAATGAACACAAAAGAATTAATTGTGTTTGGCAAGTATTCTACTGCCGTAAATATTATCTAACTCCTGAATGTACTCTTAATTGTGGAATAAAATGTTATCAGGGTTAGTAATGATTAACTAGTATGAGATCAGTAATTTATATTAGTATACTGGATCCCTAAATGTTAATGATCCACTGACTTGAGTGAATTAGTAATTATAACATGGATTCAGGCTATAATGGACAGTCTGCTGACAGCCATATAATGAAACATTGGTATAGCCTAAATGGTTAACACTTAATTGGTGTTAGTGATTAATATAAGGTTATGAGCTGTTGCTCTTGGTGACCTAAGGATTCTACTTCTGTATGAAGTGTAGGTCTAAATGTTGTGGGTAATTGGCTATGACCCACTGAAGCTATGTATAAGGTAGCTGTTAGTGTGATCTAGGCTAACTGATGTGTTACACTGTTAGTTGACACAATTAATTAAATAGTTAGTCTAGCTTCTATCACACAAGGATTAGTTATTAATGGCTAATATTTTAATTATAAATTTAATGCATATCCGGTTCGAAGGACCATAATGTGGGATATTTGGGTTTTATTCTGATTAATTAATAATTAAAGTAGTAAATTAAATTACGAAGGACCACCCGCTTTTAAAGTAAAGAGGGAAACTGAGAATTTCAGATCATTAGATAAAATTCTAGAGAAAACCAGTGACTATGGATATGACTAGAAAGTATGATCATAAGAATAATTAATGGACTGTATTATTAAAACCAAACCTCAAACACCTACATTGGGGGGTTATTACTGGAGGTCAGTACGTCCAGGAATCAGTGTGGTTCGTTCACTAATTCTATTAATAATAATCTAATCCTATAATTAATGTAGAATATAATATTATTCATACAAAGAAGAACATGAATATGAGCATAATAATGAATTACAGTAAATCACACATTATGTTGAAAACATTCTGAATGTATCAAATTGCAATGTTATGAGTAAAAGAAATAAGCCTTAGCTGGTAATAGATTCCTTTAGATAACCCTGGCAGTCCTCTTAATCTCCAAGTCTGGTACACCGACGTCAGACACGGTTAACATGGAGAAGACAGCATGAGGAATTCGTCTCTCGAGCTGCAAAATAAATAACTACCAGTAGCAATTGATTTAACTACTCAATACATATTCAAGATTATTGATATCTACAGAGAAATTTCTAATCACCTGTTATTAGGTGTTGTCGTGCCGCGTGACGCGCAATCACCCCGCTATTGTTAAACCTGTAAATGATGCATCAAATAAAAGGTACTTAGCTGTGGGCACTGTGTAAGTATTAAGATTGCCGTAATTTCGCATCCCAGGCTCCGGTGAACCTATCCTGGATTGATGCGTTTCAAGTTGGCTGATCACGTGTCGTCAGGAACCAAGTCTAGGGGTCCCTTATTTAACACCAGCACTAGTTGAAGATATTATCTGCAAGGTCGTTCACGCCTCACAGTGGCGGCTTTCATCTGTAGATAGACACACGTGTCCTATTTACTGGACAATGGCATCTTTTGTGCGTACGTTAAGCGCAGGTCTGCCTCTCTTCGGTTCCCCACGTGTACGCGTCCCGACTCCCTCACCGAGTGAGCATGGCGTCGCGTCCCTCCCCCCACGCCGAGTCGACGTTCATTACACAAATTATTGGCATGAACATTAATATTTCTCGCATTCGCGCTTGAAACTCTAAAGACTGGACGGGTTTATTATTTAGAGGAACGAAATATTATTATTTAACTATTTAAGAATAGTAAAGATACAAGGGAGAGGAATTAATGTCTCCCCATAGCATTCATTGATGACGTTAACACTATCGCGAGGTAGACGGTATAATTCTAACGTTCTATTCGGCTTTTAGTTAGAGAACAATTCGTCTGCAATCAGTTGTCATACAGAATGCTTTAATTATGGAGAATCGTATTTAATTCTCACACAAATTGTATATAATGTGTTTTACTGTAAAGAAATCTGACGCAATACTAGCGTCAGATGACGTGAGAATTCTAGCCTAATGCACAGATGAATTATTAGTACAGGAGAATTCTACGAGTTGTTAATTTTACTTACTACAATATTAATATGATTAGTAATAAGTAATGAGAATACAACAATGCTGTATTCGATGTTGGAAATATCCAACAGTGGTGCAGGTGAAACAGGGATTAAAGGAAAATTTATATAAGTAGATAGATGGATGTTTACATTGATTGCTAAATATATACATTGACGGATAGACGGATGCGTAGATGCATGCGTCTATCTGATGGATGGAAAGACATATGAGTAGATGGATGGATAGACAGAAGAGTTGATGGACGGATAAATGGAATATAAATGTATATAATGATAAATGGTTGGTTTATGGGAAGATAGATTGATGGATTGACAGATATAAGTAGATAGATAGATGGATCCATTTGTGCTTATCTCTTGAGGTTCTTCTTGAGATGATTTCGGGGCTTTAGTGTCCCCGCGGTCCGGTCCTCGACCAGGCCTCCACCCCCAGGAAGCAGCCCGTGACAGCTGACTAACACCCAGGTACCTGTTTTAATGCAAGGTAACAGGGGCACAGGGTGAAAGAAACTCTGCCTATTGTTTCTCGGCGGCGCCCGGAATCGAACCCGGGACCACAGGATCACAAGTCCAGTGTCCAGTGTGCTGTCCGCTCTGCCGACTGGCTCCCCGGTCGGAGGGGAGCCGGTGAACAGGCGAATCAGGTTAAAGAATATCTGTCGATTTGCTATTGCATCAACTGAGATTGGATATGGGACCATTAGGATTATAACCAACGAACTCTCTCCGTTTAGACGGTAGGCCTCCAGTTTGTGTGTGTGTGTGTGTGTGTGTGTGTGTGTGTGTGTGTGTGTGTGTGTGTGTGTGTGTGTGTGTGTGTGTGTGTGTGTGTGTGTGTGTGTACTCACCTAGTTGTGTTTGCGGGGGTTGAGCTCTGGCTCTTTGGTCCCGCCTCTCAACCGTCAATCAACAGGTGTACAGATTCCTGAGCCTATCGGGCTCTATCATATCTACACTTGAAACTGTGTATGGAGTCAGCCTCCACCACATCTCTTCCTAATGCATTCCATTTGTCAACCACTCTGACACTAAAAAAGTTCTTTCTAATATCTCTGTGGCTCATTTGGGCGCTCAGTTTCCACCTGTGTCCCCTTGTACGTGTTCCCCTTGTGTTAAATAGCCTGTCTTTATCTACCCTATCAATTTCCTTCAGAATCTTGAATGTGGTGATCATGTCCCCCCTAACTCTTCTGTCTTCCAGCGAAGTGAGGTGTGTGTGTGTGTGTGTGTGTGTGTGTTAGAGAGAAATAGATGTAGTAGATATAAAAAATGGAAAAATACATATATTTGATAGGCGGGGTCCAAGAGCTAATAACTCGATTCTGCAGATACATATAGTAAATACAAGGAGAAAATAAATACCCACACACACACACATTAATTGATAATGGACTGTTTTGTGTGCGTATCCATGTGTACTATTGTCGAGACCGACAGACACGTGAAGCTATGTGTGTGTATGTGTACCTGTAATTGAACTGACATGTGTACGGTAATTATCTGTATGTGTCCATTTTAAAGGTACACATTAGTGAATGTGTATTTATGTAAATTGATTGGAATATGTACGTGGACGCTCGGTTAGTGTTACTGTAATTTATATGGTTAACGTTTGAATGACATAGTTTCCCCTCATAGTCACATTTTTTGTTACTATTTCGCTGTTCACTCTCACTCTCTCTGAATCCCGTGGACTAATTGTGCTCACGTATGTTTGCTTTGGGTAGGGGAACCATAGGATTTTTACACTATAATTTGCAACTATTTGATAAGAAACTTTTCAAAAGATCATCTAAGTTCCTAATAAGTGTTCTTTTTCCTAACATACAAGTCAATCACACAGTACCTAACCTCAGTCAGAAACACTTTTCTTACTATATCTCGCAACGTCTTTTGCATATATATCCTATCTTAAATAATTAACAATTTTAATTCATAACTGCCAACCCCCCTCCCCTCCAAAGCTTTCAAGGCCACCAAACATCATTCCTTTCCCTTAACCTCTCCCAAATTGTCTTTTGCACCAATACACAAACTAGGAGGCTTTATAGCTGAGTGGACGTCGCTCTCGACTCGTAATCGTAGCTCATTCGATCCCCCGGTGATGGAACAAACGGAAATCAGCAGAGTTTCTATCATTCTGATGCCCCTGTTACCTAGCAGTAAATATGTACCTGGGCGTTAGACAGCTGTTACGGGCTGCTTCCTGGGTGTGTGTGTGTGGAATGTTTTTTATTAGTTAGTAATAATTGATTGATTGGCAGTTGAGAGGCGGGCCGAAAGAGTAGAGCTCAACCCTCGCAAGCACAACTAGGTGAACTTAACTAGATAAATACTAACCAACCACGATCTCGACAATCCATTACACACACAACCCTCCCCCCCCAACTCCCCAAATCGTTCTACCTAAGTCAATAAAAAATTAAAACAAATCAATTAATTCACCAAAAATACTAACTATAAATAAAGGAACCAAATTTGAGACATACAGCGACTCCAGCGTGGTCTAGTCGGAAGAGAACGTGTTCTCATCTGGATAGATTGCGATCGAGTCTGTCGGAACGGGTGTGTAACTGCAGGGCACAAATATTTGTGTGTCCCCTTCTGTAGCTGCCTCTGTTTCGACAGGTTCCCTGGATAGCTGGAATTGACCTGGCCCTTGGAAAGTGGGGAAGGGGTGAAATCCGTTGGGCCCACGGATGGATACCTTGGATCCATGGACCTAGAGCAGGTCTAATCACCTGGGATTCGAACCCACGGTGGGAATAAGGGAGGAGATATGGGAAGGGGGGGGGGGGGAAGGATGTTTCCCTGGAACCAAACCTCACATAAACCCGGACACACACACACACACACACACTCACACACACACCCTCACCCGAACACTCACAGGGGCACTCACACTCACACACACCCATAGACAGTGATAAGGGAGACCATCTGAGGGGACACAGATGGCCTCCTGGACCCACAGGTATAACCGGACACACACGCACCCGGACACTCACAGGGACACTCACACTCACACACACTCACAGGGATATACACACTCACACACAGACACACATCCATAGACACAAACTGTGATAAGGGAGACCATCTGAGGGGACACAGATGGCCTCCTGGACACACAAGTATATATCAATATTTAATTTATTATTTATATATAATATTTAATTTATATTTAATTTATTTAATATTTAATTTATTATTTAATTTTATTAAATAAATAAATCAAATAATGTTTTTTTAAAAATTATTATTTTATTTAATTATTAAATAATTATATTAATAAAAAAAAATTAATTTAATAATTAAATATTTATTATTTAATATACAAATATGACAGATTTTATATATATATATATATATATATATATATATATATATATATATATATATATATATATATATATATATATATATATATATATATATATAACTGAATAGAACTTACGCATCTCCGATTTTATAGTTGTGCAATAATTGCACAACTATATTCTACCCACCTCAAGACTCCGCTCCAATATAGAAGCATCAAGAAATATGGACCAATAGGCTTTCTACAAACACTTCTATTCAATATCCATTGTTTCGTGTTCTGTCTTGTGTTGATGAAATTAATACCCTATTAATACTCTTGTTCTGTATTGTGTTGATGAAATTAATACCCTATTAATACCACATATTCTTCTGTCTTGTGTTAATGCCACATCACCCCTTCCACCTCACTCACATATATATATATATATATATATATATATATATATATATATATATATATATATATATATATATATATATATATATATATATATGTGTCGTACCTAGTAGCCAGAACGCACTTCTCAGCCTACTATGCAAGGCCCGATTTCCCTAATAAGCCAAGTTTTCATGAATTAATGTTTTTTCGACTACCTAACCTAACCTAACCTAACTTTTTTGGCTACCTAACCTAACCTAACCTATAAAGATAGGTTAGGTTAGGTTAGGTAGGGTTGGTTAGGTTCGGTCATATATCTACGTTAATTTTAACTCCAATAAAAAAAAATTGACCTCATACATAATGAAATGGGTAGCTTTATCATTTCATGAGAAAAAAATTAGAGAAAATATATTAATTCAGGAAAACTTGGCTTATTAGGCAAATCGGGCCTTGCATAGTAGGCTGAGAAGTGCGTTCAGGCTATTAGGTACGACATATATATATATATATATATATATATATATATATATATATATATATATATATATATATATATATATATATATATATATATATATATACTCTCTGTCTTCACAAAACCTAAACCTAGTTAAAGGTATTGTTTATGGTTCAATGTTGACGCCCCAAACAAACAATTTTCCCGAAAGATTCAGACGAAGCTTACAGGAGTTAAGAGCCGATCCTTCCATTCATATAACAAAGGCTGATAAATCCAGCACTATTGTTATTTTAAACAAGGAGGAATATATTTCGAAAATGAATGATCTCCTCCTAGATTCTTCAACGTACACTAAGCTTAGGAAAAATCCTCTTGAGGACATCATCAAGTTCTTCAATAGTAGCTTGAGGAAGTTGTTAAGTAAACATAAAGATCTTCTTAATCAATTTACTACTTCATCACCTTCATTACCATATCTATATGGTCTTGTCAAGACGCATAAGCCTAACAATCCCATGAGACCTATCATCAGTTCTGTGGGATCCATTTCTTACAAACTCTCCAAATGGCTTACCAAAATCTTGTCCCCTTTGTTAGGAACTATCTCCTCTTCTCATTTGACAAATTCTCTTGATTTAGTTAACAAATTGAATAGTGTTCCTGTCACTCCTGATGTAAAGTTAATCAGTTTTGACGTTTGTTCCTTGTTCACTAAGGTACCGGTCGATGATATTCTCGATTATCTTGCTCGTGAACTAATGAGCCATGACTTACCTCTTTCTGCTGATATTATTGTCAGTCTTGTTAAGTTGTGCATTAAAGAATGTAAATTTACCTTTAATAATGAGTATTATTTACAGACTTTTGGAATGGCAATGGGGAATCCTCTATCGCCATTGCTCTCAAACCTGTACATGGAATTCTTTGAAAAGAAATTTGTTTCAAAAATAACTCCTGGAATCATTCCTTGGTTTAGATATGTTGATGATATCTTGTGTATTTGGCCTTCAGATGTAAACACAGACGAATTTGTAGCCAAACTTAATGACCAAGTCACCTCCATAAAATTTACTATGGAGACTGAAGTTGATAAATGTTTGCCATTCTTAGATGTGCTTATTCATAGGGAAAACTCTTCATTAAAGTTTAGTGTTTACAGAAAACCTACGAACAATTTATCTTATGTTCATTATTTTTCAGGTCATAAATACAATGTAAAAAAGTCAATTTTTTCTTCAATGTATCTAAGAGCTCTTCGAGTTGTGAGTCCAGAATTCTTAGATGAAGAATTTAAGAATATTGATTCGATTGGTCTTAAGCTTTGTTACCCACTGAATTTTTTGGAAGTTTGTCGTAACAAAGCTCGTCGTACATATTATAATAATGTATGCAGTGAAAGGATTCGCCCAAAGAATGTGTTATGTTTACCATATTTCTCTGGGTTTGAGAATATTGTCAAGGCCTTGAAACTTTTTAATATAGATGTAATGTTTAGCTACGAAAACACTGTTGGTAAGCTATTAGTAAGGAACAGCCCTCGTAGTGATAATTGCGTCATTTATAAAATACCTTGTAAGGAATGTAATAAGTTCTATGTCGGGCAAACATCTAAAGATTTAAAATGTAGAATATCGCAACATAAATACTCTGTAAGACATGGCCAATTGTCTAATGCTTTGTTTGTGCAT
>NC_091186.1:29164715-29303833 GCF_040958095.1 Procambarus clarkii
GTAGCTTTATCATTTTATAAGAAAAAAATTAGAGAAAATATATCAATTCAGGAAAACTCGGCCTATTAGGCAAAACGAGCCTTGCATAGTAGGCCGAGAAGTGCGTTCTGGCTACTAGGTACGACATATATATATATATATATATATATATATATATATATATATATATATATATATATATATATATATATATATGTCGTACCTAGTAGCCAGATCTCACTTCTGAGCCTACTATGCAAGGCCCGATTTGCCTAATAAGCCAAGTTTTCATGAATTTATTGCTTTTCGACTACCTAACCTACCTAACCTAACCTAACCTAACTTTTTCGGCTACCTAACCTAACCTAACCTCTGAAGATAGGTTAGGTTAGGTTAGGTAGGGTTGATTAGGTTCGGTCATATATCTACGTTAATTTTAACTCCAATAAAAAAAAATTTATCTCTTACATAATGAAATGGGTTGCTTTATCATTTCATAAGAAAAAAAATAGAGAAAATATATTAATTTATGAAAACTTGGCTTATTAGGCAAATTGGGCCTTGCATTATAGGCTGAAAAGTGAGTTCTGGCTACTAGGTACGACATATATATATATATATATATATTTATATATATATATATATATATATATATATATATATATATATATATATATATACATGTCGTACCTAGTAGCCAGAACTCACTTCTCAGCCTACTATTCAAGGCCCGATTTGCCTAATAAGCCAAGTTTTCCTGAATTAATATATTTACTATAATTTTTTTCTTATGAAATGATAAAGCAACCCCTTTTCTCTATGTATGAGGTCAATTTTTTTTATTGGAGTTAAAATTAACGTAGATATATGACCGAACCTAACCAACCCTACCTAACCTAACCTAACCTATATTTATAGGTAAGGTTAGGTTAGGTAGCCAAAAAAAGCTAGGTTAGGTTAGGTTAGGTAGGTTAGGTAGACGAAAAAACATTAATTCATGAAAACTTGGCTTATTAGGCAAATCGGGCCTTGAATAGTAGGCTGAGAAGTGCGTTCTGGCTATTAGGTACGACATACATATATATATATATATATATATATATATATATATATATATATATATATATATATATATAAATATATTTATATATATATATATATATATATATATATATATATATATATATATATATATATATATATATATGTCGTACCTAGTAGCCAGAATGCACTTCTCAGCCTACTATGCAAGGCCCGATTTGCCTAATAAGCCAAGTTTTCATGAATTAATTGTTTTTCGACTACCTAACCTACCTAACCTAACCTAACCTAACTATTTCGGCTACCTAACCTAACCTAACCTATAAAGATAGGTTAGGTTAGGTTAGGTAAGGTTGGTTAGGTTCGGTCATATATCTACGTTAATTTTAACTCCAATAAAAAAAAATTCACATCATACATAATGAAATGGGTAGCTTTATCATTTCATAAGAAAAAAATTAGAGAAAATATATTAATTCAGGAAAATTTGGCTTATTAGGCAAATCGGGCCTTGCATAGTAGGCCGAGAAGTGCGTTCTGGCTACTAGGTACGACATATATATATATATATATATATATATATATATATATATATATATATATATATATATATATATATATATATATATATATATATATATGACCGAAAAAGTAAGATTAATAATTCTAACACGAATTTTCTCAATCTTTCGTACATTTCTTTTCACTGTTGGAGGTAATTAAAAAATCAATTCTCCAAAATTCTCCAAAGAATTGATTTTTGAATTACCTCCAACAGTGAAAAGAAATGTACGAAAGATTGAGAAAATTCGTGTTAGAATTATTAATCTTACTTTTTCGGTCATATTTAATAATATATGTCTACAGGAAAGACTGCTACCAAAATATACTAATATATATATATATATATATATATATATATATATATATATATATATATATATATATATATATATATATATATATATATATATATATATATATAATCTAACACGAATTTTCTCAATGTTTCTTATATTTTTTTTCACTGTTGATGGTAACTGAAAAATCAATTCTCCAAAATTCATTTTTATTTCTAGTCTGACGCGACACTTGAGCGCGTTTCGTAAAACTTATTACATTTTCAAAGACTTTAGTTTACACACACACAACTATAACTGAACAGAATTTAAACATCTTCGATTTTATACCTGCATTTGAGTGAGGTGATATGTTACAACAGTTTTGGATGAGGTGAAAACAAACTTTCAACACAAGACAGAACACGAAACAATGTGTATAATATTTTGTAAGTTAAAAGGAAGAATGGAAGTAACTGCAAAGGGCCTATTGGCCCATATTTCTTGATGCTTCTATATTAGTGCGGAGTCTTGAAGTGGGTAGAATACAGTTGTGCATTAATTGGCTGTTGATTGCTGGTGTCGACTTCTTAATGTGTAGTGCCTCGCAGATATCTAGCCGCCTGCTATCACTGTATCTATCGATGATTTCCGTGTTTTTTGTTAAGACTTCTCTGGTGATGGTCTGGTTGTGGGAAGAGATTATATGTTCCTTAATGGAGCCCTGTTGCTTATGCATCGTTAATCGCCTGGAAAGAGATGTTGTTGTTTTGCCTATATACTGAATTCTTTGTCTCCACCAAAGAGATAGTCGTCAGAAGAGGTGACAAGTCGCCAATATACGTCATTCTTAAAAAAGACGAATATCTGGCGAAAATGAACCTAATTCTCTCTGACGAAACAAAATTCCAAAGAGTAACGAAGGACACTACAGCCGAATTGAAGGCAAAGGTCAACAAATTGATCGAAACTGTGAACGCCATGAAATCCGGACTCCACCTGCCAAAGATTATTGGGGAATATAAGCCTGGATAAGCGTATGGAAATCTCAAGACACATAAGCCTGGAAACCCACTTCGGCCAATCATCAGCCAGATACCCACACCCAAGTACAGGCTGGCAAAGCGACTCAACGGCTTGCTGACTCCTTATGTCCCTTGCGCCTTCAGCCTGAAGTCTGCAAAGGAATTTGTTGACTTACTGCAAGGAACACGGGCCACAGGGATAAGAGCCTCGTTGGACGTAGAATCACTGTTTACCAACGTACCTGTGGATGAAACAATCGGGATGATAGCCGACAGAGTGTATCGTTATCCGGCCTGTACTCCTCTTGACATACCAGAAAACATTCTAAGGAAACTACTCCAAGCTTGTACTAAAGAGGCACCCTTCTTGAGCCCGGATGGGCACATGTATAAGCAAGTAGATGGGGTCGCCATGGGTTCTCCCCTAGGTGTCCTGTTTGCGAACTTCTACATGGGTACCATCGAACAAAAGGTCTTAGTCGACATGAACTTGAAACCGGCCATATACTGCAGGTATGTTGACGATATTTTTACACAGGTACCTGATGTCAGACATCTGCAGGAGCTGAAGGAGGCATTTGAGCGGAATTCTGTGTTGCGTTTCACTTACGAGATGGAGAAAGATGGGAAGCTGCCCTTTCTAGATGTAACATTCATGGAAAGGAGCGGAGGTTTCCACACTGCAGTCTACACTAAGGAAACAAACATAGGAATGTGCCTCAATGCCAACAGTGACTGCCAAGACAGGTACAAAAGGAGTGTCGTTAACGCTTATGTCGACCGTCCTGTCAGCCACAGCTCAGGATGCAAGCAAGTCGATGACGAACTCTGTAGGGTAAGGCAGGTCCTAGTCAACAACGGCTTCTCCGACGGTTTCGTTGAAGACATCATAAGAAGGAAGGTGAAATGCCATGCAACCTCTGAAGAGACAACTAACACAACACCTGTACCCCCCTATTAGACTATTTTACAGGAACTTCTTTTCCACAGCTCATAAAACGGGGGAAAGGGTCCTGAAAGATATTGTTAATAGAAACGTTATCTCTACAGACAAAAATCAGAAAATACAATTGACGATCTACTATAAAACCAAGAAAACAGCCAACCTACTTATGAGAAACTCTCCAGACACAAAGCAGAACGCTTTAAAAGAGACCAATGTCGTCTATGCCTTCAAATGCTCACTTGGGGACTGTAGTGCCTCAAAGAATTCAGTATATAGGCAAGACAACATCATCTCTTTCCAGACGATTAACGATGCATAAGCAACAGGGCTCCATTAAGGAACATATAATCTCTTCCCACAACCAGACCATCACCAGAGAAGTCTTTACAAAAAACACGGAAATCATCAATAGATACAGCGATAGCAGGCGGTTAGATATCTGCGAGGCACTACACATCAAGAAGTCAACACCAGCAATCAACAGCCAATTAATGCACAACTATATTCTACCCACTTCATGACTCCGCTCCAATGTAGAAGCATCAAGAAATATGGTCCAATAAAAATAGGCCTTCTGCAGTTACCTACCTTTAATACCCATTGTTTCGTGTTCTGTCTTGTGTTAAAAGTTTATTTTCACCTCATCCAAAACTATTGTAACATGTCACCTCACCCAAATGTAGGTATAAAAAACTCGAAGACGTTTAAGCTCTATTCAGTTAAAGTTGTGTGTGTGTGTGTGTAAACTAAAGTCTTTGAAAATGTAATAAGTTTTATGAAACGCGCTCAAGTGTCGCGTCAGACTAGAAATAAAAATAAATTTTGGAGAATTGATTTTTGAATTACCATCAACAGTGAAAAGAAACGTAAGAAAGATCGAGAAAATTCGTGTTAGAATTATTAATCTTACTTTTTCGGTCATATTTAATAATATATGTCTACAGGAAAGACTGCTACCAAAATATACTATATATATATATATATATATATATATATATATATATATATATATATATATATATATATATATATATATATATATATATATATATATATATATATATATATATATATATATATATATATATATGTCGTACCTAATAGCCAGAACGCACTTCTCAGCCTACTATGCAAGGCCCGATTTGCCTGATAAGCGAAGTTTTCATGAATTAATATATTTTCTCTAATTTTTTTCTTATGAAATGATAAAGCTACCCATTTCATTATGTTTGAGGTCAATTTTTTTTTTATTGGAGTCAAAATTAACGTAGATATATGACCGAACCTAACCAACCCTACCTAACCTAACCTAACCTATCATTATCGGTTAGGTTAGGTTAGGTAGTCGAGAAAGTTAGGTTAGGTTAGGTTAGGTAGGTTAGGTAATCGAATACACATTAATTCATAAAAACTTGGCTTATTAGGCAAATCTGGCCTTGCATAGTAGGCTGAGAAGTGCGTTCTGGCTACTAGGTACGACATATATATATATATATATATATATATATATATATATATATATATATATATATATATATATATATATATATATGTCGTACCTAGTAGCCAATTAATTCAAAAAAACAATTAATTCATGAAAACTTGGCTTATTAGGCAAATCGGGCCTTGCATAGTAGGCTGAGAAGTGCGTTCTGGCTACTAGGTACGACATATATATATATGTATATATATATATGTATATATATATATATATATATATATATATATATATATATATATATATATATATATATATACATATATATATATATATATATATATATATATATATATATATATATATATATATATATAGCCTAACCTAACCTATCTTTATAGGTTAGGTTAGGTTAGGTAGCCGAAAAAGATAGGTTGGGTTAGGTTAGGTAGATTAGGTAGTCGAAAAAACATTAATTCATGGAAACTTGGCTTATTAGGCAAATCGGGCATTGCATAGTACGCTGAGAAGTGCGTTCTGGGTACTAGGTACGACATATATATATATATATATATATATATATATATATATATATATATATATATATATATATATATATATATATATATATATATAAATATATATATATAAATATATATATATGTCGTACCTAGTAGCCAGAACTCACTTTTTGGCCTACTATTCAAGGCCCGATTTGCCTAATAAGCCAAGTTTTCCTGAATTAATATATTTTTTCTAATTTTTTTCTTATGAAATGATAAAGCTACCCATTTCATTATGTATGAGGTCAATTTTTTTTATTGGAGTTAAAATTAACGTAGATATATGACCAACCCTACCTAACCTAACCTATCTTTATAGGTTAGGTTAGGTTAGGTAGCCGGAAAAGTTAGGTTAGGTTAGGTTAGGTAGGTTAGGTAGTCGAAAAAGCATTAATTCATGAAAACTTGGCTTATTAGGCAAATCGAGCCTTGCATAGTAGGCTGAGAAGTGCGTTCTGGCTACTAGGTACGACATATATATATATATATATATATATATATATATATATATATATATATATATATATATATATATATATATATATATATATATTATCTATATTATGCACTAATCTATCCCTATCTCAACTATGGTATCTGTGCATGGGGTTCAACCACTGCAAACCACATCAAGTCCATCATCACCCAGCAAAAATCTGCTATCAGAATAATATCAAATTCTGCTTTCAGACAACACACAGCCCCCTTGTTTGTTTAACTCCCTAAACATGCTAAACATAATCTCACTCCATAAATTCTCTTGTGTCAACTACATTTACAAATCCCTGTTCTTAAATGCAAATCCTGCTCTGCAACTCTTCCTGGACAGATGTAATAGGACTCATTATCACCACACCAGAAATAAATATCTCTCTGATATCCCCAGAGTTAAACTTAATCTGTGTAAACACTCTATGCAAATAAAGGGACCTAGTCTATGGAACTCACTCCCTATTGAATTGAAAAGCTGTCCAACTTTTACATCATTCAAAATCAATACTAAAAAGTACCTAATTTCATCTTCATAGTTTTTCACCTTTTGCCTTAAAATTGCACTGTATCTATTGCTACCCAGTCTCCCAACCTTTATGTACCCATTCTGAACATCTTTACCATTGTGATCATTGCTGTCTTATATGTGCTGTCAATCTGCTGTATGGTGTCTATTAATCTTGTTTAAATTATCAATCAAGCTGTCAATGTAATCAATCAGAGCTTTAATATAACAATGTGCTTTAATATACTTACTAAGCCCTCTCATCTCATTTTTCTCTTGCAATGTATTTGTTATCATTTATCAATTCTGATAGAAATTACCTACTTAAAATTATCTGTTAGATTAAGGACCTGCCCGAAACGCTGCGCGTACTAGTGGCTTTACAAGATTGTAAATACTGTACCCTTCAATGTATTCTCACAAACCCAATGTACCTTCTTGTATATATATAAATAAATATATATATATATATATATATATATATATATATATATATATATATATATATATATATATATATATATATATATATATTATATATATATATATCACGTGTTTATTTTCGTGATATACACACACACACACACACATATATATATATATATATATATATATATATATATATATATATATATATATATATATATATATATATATATATATATATATATATATATATATATATATATATATATATATATATATATATATATATATATATAACAAGATATACATGGGTTTACAAAAAGTGCTTAAAATTTATGGATCTCTTGAAAACACGACATTAGGAAACATTGATGTCACAGACGGGTTCGATCATTGTTGCAAGTAAAACACTTCTTCGAAATAATCTGAAGTTGGACTAGTGTCAAAGACGCAAAAAGAATTTAACCCTCTGAATCGCAACACTGAGGCGCTGGAACATGAAACTTTTACTCTCTGATCTTTTGTAGCACTGATCAATTTGTCAGGCACCCCTAGGATGCCTGACAAATTGGGCACCCCTAGGGTGCCTGACAAATCTGGGCACAGCAAATAAAAAATCCCCGGCGTGGAGTGCTGTTACCGCTAGGAGGCGGGCTTTGTTTTCGGCATCTGCGTTGTTTATCATTTCTGTGACAGTCTTTTCCATTGTGGGGCTATCCCAGTGGGCCTGCTTGTGGTCTTTTGGAGCGTGTGGTCGGGGTTGGGGGTGTACAATGGTTTCCCATTGTCTGACTGCTTCGATGAACGTTTGATCATGAGTTCCCGCTGTGTCTCTCATACGCTATGGTAGGATCTGCCCTACTAATTCGTTGACTGCTGTGCATGAGGATAAGAATGCTGGAAGTGCTACCTCATTGGCATTTCGTATGCCTATCCCCCAAATCTCACTGGTAATGTTGCTTGGTCCCACTGACTGTCATCTAAATCTAGATCGAGCGCCGTCCTGAATATTGACCTGAGGTGCTCATCATAATGATTTAGAAGTGGGTTGCCAAAAGTGGGTGCACACCTTAAAAAGTATGTTAGCCTGGGCAAGGTAAGGCCCTTGGTGAGAAGGTAGAGGGCATCATGGGCGTCGAAGTCCCCAATTCTCTCTTCCATCCTCTTTAGGTCATTAAACTTTTCGTCAAGGACTGCAGCAATGGCATTGTGGCCCAGAGGTGCTCCAAGTAGTGTGCTGTCGGTGGGTTTAATGACTGAGGCTTCTGGTAAAACTGATTTCAGTGCTCTAATGATTACCTCACTGGATGCAATAATTTCGCACTTGGAGGGGTTAAGAACGAGACCCATGGACTCCCCCCGTGTCTTCACCAGCTGCAGGTCTTCCAGCAGGGAGTCTTATGTGCCTGCCAGAGTGCCATCATCCAGGAACCAGATGTTGAGCTCACTGGACAGTCTGGTTGTAATTTGTCGAACCGCTATGCAAAAGAGGAAGGGTGCAAGTGGGTCTCCCTGTTGAATTCCCTCTGCTGAGGTGACTTCATGTTTGCCAAACAGGAGGGTTGAGTCTTTGCTGTAGCCTGCTGACACAAACGGGAGAATGCTTGGGCAGTGTTCATGGACTGCGGTGAGGACTACTTCCTTCTTTACAGAGTTGAAAGCGTTTTTAAAATCTAATTTTACTACTGCTTGGTCTTTCGTAAGAGAACTAACGTATGCTCGTGCAGCATGGGCCGCTGCTTCACAGCCTTGGGGGACTCCAAACCCCAGCTGGTTGGGTTGCAGCATGGTGGTTGCTTCCATTCGGACACTTCTGACAGCATCCCTTGCAACTAGGCGGGGAAGGGTATTAACAACGGCAATGGGTCTAATACCTTCCCCCTTCTTTTTCAGGGCACATAGGGATGCACCAAAGAAGAATGGTTTGATTTCATCAGGGATTAACCCGGCGAGGCAGTTGTTGACAAACGTTGTGATTTCTGTCAGGAGCGCTTCTGCAGCTGGGCCAAGAACAGGGTTCACCATTTCCTTCACATGTTGAGGTCTTACCCCTGTGTAGCCTGCTGAGGAGTCTGGGGGAAATGAAACGATAGCTTTATAAACCTCTGACTCCCGGAGGACGAGAGGTTCCTGGTTAGGGGCGAGCCTGACCTGTGGGGGAGGTTCACCTACGGCCCTGAGGGGGTGTTTTTCTCTCAGTGCTTGGGCTGTGGTTTCATCCCTGGGCAAAATTTTGTCCTCACTTGTGATCAACCTGAGTGCCCCGACTGTATTGCCCTCTTCAATTTTCTTGCTGACTTGGGTACCTAATTTTCTGTTGTCGCTGATTGTCGTACTTGGTCTGCCTCGGTGATGTTTTGTGTGTTTGGGAATGTGGATTAGGTTGTCAGCCTTAGGAAAATCCTTAATTGCTTTATTGACGGATGAGGCCAGTGTCTTGCCTCCTCTGTCTGGTACACCTAAGCATGCGTTGCCAAAAAGTAACAGATTGTGCCAGGTTTTGATGGTATCTGGTTCATCAAGGTTATTTGACCCTCTGTTGACTTTTGCGATGAGGTCCATGTATTTCCCGGCAGGAAATCGATGAGATACCTTTGGGATGTGGGTGAGTGTCCTGGTTGACGTTGCTTTAATTGCCTCTAGCAGGTCGTCTGTTGCAATGTAGTCTGTTGCGATTTGTACTGGTGCAACTGGCTCCTGAGTGCTGCCTCCTCCCACGGGAGGCCTCCCTGACCCAGGACAGTCACCATGCTGGCGTATGACTCTGGAGACCGAGTTGATCCTTATGTTGCTCCCACAAACGCTGCAGGTGCCTCTCCTTTGATTGGCTTCGGGAGGGGTGAGCTGGCTGGTAGCGGCTTCTTCTGCCATCCCCTTAGGTGAAGTGACTCACCTTGCACTGGAGTATTTGTCTCTCCCTCCTGGCTGGGGGGGAGGGACCAGGTTGTCCCCTATACCAAGTGTCATGTCTAGGCAGATGTCTGGGGTGGGTGGGCTCGTGGAGGTAGTGAGTGAGGGTGGGAGGCTGCGCTGGCCCGGTCTGGGAAGTGGGGCGGGGAGGGGAAGGCGCGACCACCTGATCGTGGGAGGTGGGGGCGGGGGAGCGGGAGACACTGCACCCCACTGCAGGGGGCGGGAGACACTACACACAAGGGAAGGGGGAGCGGGAGACTTATAGTGTATATATAAATGACAGTGTCAGACCACAGAGGAAAATTGAAACAAGAATTTCCTTAAGTACTTTCGTATATTAATACATCTTCAGAAAGAGACTTAATTGTATATATGCATATATATATATATATATATATATATATATATATATATATATATATATATATATATATATATATATATATATATATATATATATATAAATAAGGCCAAGCAGGTGAGGCGTCAGCCAGGACATACGTGAACATCATTACAAGACATCTTCAGCGTTTGAAGTCCCTCCATCTTCCCAGTCAACGGTATTTTACAAGTTTCTCCGTCTTGCCAAGCTTGAACTCACCAGCAACAGTGCCAGTGAGGGAACACTTGATGATTATATATCGGACTTGTACCCTAGATTGACCATGTAATGTATCAATTATACAATGAATGTATGTGATGTAACTATATAACCTGAGCTTGTGAAAGCACCCTAATCATCTTCAGTGATTAGGTGCTTAATTGCACACTAGTTTCTCTATCAGTTATCTCACCCGGTGAGATAACTGATTTGCCTGATTAGATTTGCCTAATCAGCCAGAGGGAGCCGGTGACTGAGCGAACAGAACACTTGACGCGTGATCCTGTGGACCCGGGTTCGATCCCGGGCGCCGGAGAGAAACGATGGCCAGAGTTTCTTTCACCCTGATGCCTCTGTTACTTAACAGTAAGTAGGTATCTGGGAATTAGTAAGCTGTCACGGGTTGCTTCCTGGGGGTGGAGGCCTGGTCGAGGACTGAGCCGCAGGGACACTAAAGCCCCGAAATCATCTCAAGATAACCCTGTCAGAGTAAAAGAGACAAATGTATGTGTATGCATGTTTGTATATACATGTATGTATATATGTATATGTACATATATGTGTGTGTGTATATGTATGAGTATAAAGTATATGTGGAAGCTGATCAGAATTCCATCTCAGCTTTGTAAATGCACATTAATGACACTATGTAAAAGACACATCGAACACATATATAGGGCATACGTAAACCTGTGTATTTACGTATGTAGCTTAGCCTAGCATTTTAAAAGCACTACAATCACCTTCTTTGGTTGATTGTTCAATAAATCCCTGAACTGTTTGACAAATCTCTAACCCTGTCCATGGAGGACAGAAATATGCGGGTTAGCATTGTTAATGTGTCGCCACGTCTGTGGTAGAATAATAATAATCATAATAATAATAATAATAATAATAATAATAATAATAATAATAATAATAATAATAATAATAATAATAATAATAATAATAATAATAAAAACTTAACGGCCGGGGCGGGATGGGGAATGGCGGGGGCGGAGGGAGGCGCGTGAGGGAAAGTGAACCTTAGAGTAAGGCGTCACTAAGAACACCCGCTCACAGGTCAGGCGGAGGAGGCTGGTAGTGGCCGCATCTCCCCTCACCACTCCACCTCCCTCGTGGGCTCAGTGAATGATAGTGAACAATTTCTGTCTGTTTAGTGTATACTTTGCGGCCCCGACATACAAAGTGCGTACCATGTGTGACGATAATCTCTTTCAAGAGAGATTGACCCTGCTCTTCCCTATCTAAAGTTACATTCAGTCTACAAGTATAAGATGCTACATTCAAGATACGTCCACCAGTAGCACAAAACGTTTTGACCAGGAGGCAAAACGTACCCAAGAACCCCCCAACTCCACACACCCACCACGCCGGCTCGTCATCAACCAGCCAACTACCCATCCCAGCCTGCCTGCTCCTGATTGGTGACTCGCTGACTACACACCTGCACCTCATTGCCATCTACCTGAGTCGATGTCTGAGCTTGGACCAGCCATCAACTTCAGAATATTCTTTGTGCTCTAAGAGTTGACATCTCTCTCTGGCATACTAAGTTCTAAGCTCTGTATACTAAGGGAGGTCTCAGCCATAGCCAATATTCTCAGCACCATTTCACCATTTACTATTTTGTCTCACATTGTTTTTGCATTTATCTTTGTTCTTTAAATTGCACTTTTCATAGCCACGGGACTTGTCTTTATTTTCATATATGTTTAAAGTATATATTAAAGTTTCATTGTTCATACTTTGTGTTTTACGTGTTCCTCCCTCTCACTTACCAAAGACAACAGGCAAGGCGTCTATCTTTTTTTTGTAAGTGTGACCAGGCATTGACACCTGCCATTGGAGGACTGCCGAACATCTACACTCTAACACTTTCCCGTCACACATGTATATAGTGTCATAGTGCCATAGTGATATATACATCTCAAAGTGCCAACTCCGATACTCAGTGAAATATACACACCACAAATTTTTTTTAAATTTTGCGCCGAGGGGCGAGTTTATTGGGCAGCGCCACTCATCTTGTGAGTGGACATAGCAGAATGTACAACACTCCCCAATAGGAAGAAAACCCGCTGGGTTGTTCATCTTGTCACTTGTACCCAGACATAGCTGGGACTGGCTTAACTGTCTCAACTGAACAGCTCCTCAAACAAGAAGATTAACATCTATCAACCCTTAAAAGCTTACGTTATCTAGCGGGTGCAAAATGGGGAAATCTTTTAAGAACAGTATCAATATTTGACAAATAGTGTTTTCCTAACTCAAACAATGTGGGGTTTATTATTCTGCACATATTCCTAATGTCTCTCAGGTGTTCACATTCACGTAGATAGTGGTCAAGGCGGTGTCCATCACTCTCACCACAGATTCTGCAACCTCGCTGATCAACTGTTGTTTCCATTCCATATCTCCATGGATATTTGTATCCAAGACGGATTCTCGCTTTTACTGATTCTCTCCCTCGTCCTAATCCTCTTCGACCATAATGACTGGGATTGCCAGCTGCAACCATGTTGTACCATCGTACAGATTCACTGGTTTGTGCTTCTATCCTCCTTTCCTCAGTTACCTTGTCACGGTGATGTTGCCTGACAATACCTCTAATTTGTAGTAGTCTTGGGTATGAAGTATTCAATATGATCTCCTTCAGCGCCTTCAGCAGCCAGTACATGTGCTCGTTCATTCCCACATATTCCAACATGGGAGGGGATCCACAGAAACTTGATGACTCTTCCCTGATTGGTAAGTACTCTCACAGCTCTCTTAATTTCAGCGACTATTGCAAGATTTTCTGCCCGATTTTTACTTAGGCTTTGCAGTGCTGCTTTTGAATCGGTGCAAATCACTGCACCATTAGTGTTCCGTTCAAGAAACCTTAACGCCATAACAATGGCAGTTAGCTCTGCTTGCGTTGAAGAGGCATAGTTCTCAATACGCGCTTTTTCTTCATTTCTGCGTTGGAAAGTATTATCCTTGATTACCGTGTATGCTGCACCAGCCCTGCCATTGACAGGACCACAAAGTGTCAACCCCAGTTTACAGTGTCAAACATATAACAAAGTGCCAACCACATATTCTCAGTGTCATACAAACCCTGGTGTATATATATATATATATATATATATATATATATATATATATATATATATATATATATATATATATATATATATATATATATATAAATGCGTATTGTGTGTCATGTGTATAGCCCACTCGATACTACGCCTCCCCCCCCAAACCGACCCCATCCCCCCCCGCACCTCACTACCTGAGCTGATCCTAGCCCCACCGGCCTCCACACCCAGTTGATGCCTCCATACCCAGTGATGGCTCCACACCCATTTGATGGCTCCACATCCAGTTGATGCCTTCACACCCAGTTGATGGCTCCACACCCAGTTGATGCCTCCATACCCAGTGATGGCTCCACACCCAGTTGCTGGCTCCACATCCAGTTGATGCCTTCACACCCAGTTGATGCCTCCACACCCAGTTGCTGGCTCCACACCCAGTTTTTTTTTTTTTTTTTTTTTGAGATATATACAAGAGTTGTTACATTCATGTACAGCCACTAGTACGCGTAGCGTTTCGGGCACGTCCCTGGAATACGATCCCCTGCCGCGAAGAATCGTTTTTTCATCCAAGTACACATTTTACTGTTGCGTTAAACAGAGGCTACAGTTAAGGAATTGCGCCCAGTAAATCCTCCCCGGCCAGGATACGAACCCATGACATAGCGCTCGCGGAACGCCAGGCGAGTGTCTTACCACTACACCACGGAGAAGTTGATGACTTCACACCCAGTTGATGGCCCCACACCCAGTTGATGGCTCCACACCCAGTTGCTGGCTCCACACCCAGTTGATGCCTTCACACCCAGTTGCTGGCTCCACACCCAGTTCCTGGCTCCACACCCAGTTGATGGCCCCACACCCAGTTGATGGCTCCACACCCAGTTGCTGGCTCCACACCCAGTTGATGCCTTCACACCCAGTTGATGGCCCCACACCCAGTTGATGGCTCCACACCCAGTTGCTGGCTCCACACCCAGTTGATGCCTTCACACCCAGTTGATGGCCCCACACCCAGTTGATGGCTCCACACCCAGTTGCTGGCTCCACACCCAGTTGCTGTCTCCACACCCAGTTAATGGCTCCACACCCAGTTGCTGGCTCCACACCCAGTTGATGCCTCCACACCCAGTTAATGCCTCCACGCCCAGTTGCTGGCTCCACACCCAGTTGCTGGCTCCACACCCAGTTGCTGTCTCCACACCCAGTTAATGGCTCCACACCCAGTTGCTGGCTCCACACCCAGTTGATGCCTCCACACCCAGTTAATGCCTCCACACCCAGTTGCTGGCTCCACACCCAGTTAATGCCTCCACACCCAGTTGCTGGCTCCACACCCAGTTGCTGGCTCCACACCCAGTTGCTGGCTCCACACCCAGTTGATGCCTCCATACCCAGTTGATGACTTCACACCCAGTTGATGGCCCCACACCCAGTTGCTGGCTCCACACCCAGTTGCTGGCTCCACACCCAGTTGATGCCTCCACACCCAGTTAATGCCTCCACACCCAGTTGCTGGCTCCACACCCAGTTGCTGGCTCCACACCCAGTTGCTGGCTCCACACCCAGTTGATGCCTCCACACCCAGTTGCTGGCTCCACACCCAGTTGCTGGCTCCACACCCAGTTGCTGGCTCCACACCCAGTTGCTGGCTCCACACCCAGTTGCTGGCTCCACACCCAGTTGATGCCTCCACACCCAGTTGATGCCTCCATACCCAGTTGCTGGCTCCACACCCAGTTGCTGGCTCCACACCCAGTTGCTGGCTCCACACCCAGTTGATGCCTCCACACCCAGTTAATGCCTCCACACCCAGTTGCTGGCTCCACACCCAGTTGCTGGCTCCACACCCAGTTGCTGGCTCCATACCCAGTTGATGGCTCCACACCCAGTTGCTGGCTCCACACCCAGTTGATGCCTTCACACCCAGTTGATGGCCCCACACCCAGTTGATGGCTCCACACCCAGTTGCTGGCTCCACACCCAGTTGCGGTCTCCACACCCAGTTAATGGCTCCACACCCAGTTGCTGGCTCCACACCCAGTTGATGCCTCCACACCCAGTTAATGCCTCCACACCCAGTTGCTGGCTCCACACCCAGTTGCTGGCTCAACACCCAGTTGCTGTCTCCACACCCAGTTAATGGCTCCACACCCAGTTGCTGGCTCCACACCCAGTTGATGCCTCCACACCCAGTTAATGCCTCCACACCCAGTTGCTGGCTCCACACCCAGTTAATGCCTCCACACCCAGTTGCTGGCTCCACACCCAGTTGCTGGCTCCACACCCAGTTGCTGGCTCCACACCCAGTTGATGCCTCCATACCCAGTTGATGACTTCACACCCAGTTGATGGCCCCACACCCAGTTGCTGGCTCCACACCCAGTTGCTGGCTCCACACCCAGTTGATGCCTCCACACCCAGTTAATGCCTCCACACCCAGTTGCTGGCTCCACACCCAGTTGCTGGCTCCACACCCAGTTGCTGGCTCCACACCCAGTTGATGCCTCCACACCCAGTTGCTGGCTCCACACCCAGTTGCTGGCTCCACACCCAGTTGCTGGCTCCACACCCAGTTGCTGGCTCCACACCCAGTTGCTGGCTCCACACCCAGTTGATGCCTCCATACCCAGTTGCTGGCTCCACACCCTGTTGCTGGCTCCACACCCAGTTGATGCCTCCATACCCAGTTGCTGGCAGTTGCTTGGCCATGACCCAGCGGGTTTGCCCCTCCTCTATAGAATAATGCACAGTTTAACTCTCCCAACTGAGTTGAAATGGAAGAGGTCCAAGAGGTCGGGCAGGACTCCACAAGCCTTGAGGTGCCAACAACTACTCTTAAAAGAGGTTTTAGCCGAGTATGCAACAAAAACACCGCCATAAACTCTAACGGTGGTGTTACCCGCTTTCATACCTTCAATGAGGCAAGATGCAATGGTTCCCACCAGGCTCCAAAGGGAAGCAATGGCCAGCTGCCATTAAAAGTTAGGGAAGACACTCCCATTAACCTAATCTCATCTGAAAACCTCACTCAAACAATCATAGCGACGTCTGCTAAAACACTACCACACATCCCAAAAGCAGCCCGCACAAATGCAGCAGCAAATGCAGATGCCTCTGTAATCTTCTAAAAAGGGTCAATGATGCCCCGAAAAACATTCAAGCATGGCATAATGTCCTTCTGTTTGGCAATGTATGCCTCACCGTCCCTCCAAGGAGGGAGAAATCACTTGCTTCCTCGGTCCTGAGGGCGATAAATGAATACCCAAGGGGGGACAACCTAGTTCGCCTGCCTCTCCGAGCAAAACACATCCACCGCAGAAATGGTAACAACAACATACCGAAAACGTACAAAATCAGAGCACAAATCACCAAGAAAATTGAAGAGGGAAATACCGCAAGTGCTATTAGAGTTCTCACCAGTGACGAGAAAATTGCTCCTCGAAACTCAGCCACAGCACGGGCCCTGCAAAGCAAGCACCCACCCAGAGCCCCTCAAGGCGACAACATCGTTCCGCCACCAGCCGACACCATTTCAGACCCATTAACAGTTGGTGAATCTGAGGTCTACAAAGCAGCACTTTCTTTTCCACCTGGGTCAGCAGGCGGCTTTACAGGGTTAAAACCTCAACACATCAAGCAAATGTTAAATCCTGTGGTTGGTGATGCTGCACAAGATCTTCTTATGGAACTCACAAGGTTCGTCAACGCGTGCCTGGCTGGTGATATACCCGAGGTCATCAGGGCCCCTCTTTTTTGGTGCCTCCCTCTGTGCTCTCAAAAAGAAGGATGAGGGAATCAGGCCAATCGCTGTTTGCAACACTCTTCGACGCCTGGTTGCCAAGGCTGCTACGAGGGTTGTCAGCCAGCAAGCGGCTGAATTGCTAAAATCAATTCAGCTAGGATTTGGTTTGATCAGACTTACATTGATCAGACACTACAAGAGACCCCCAAGGCTGTAAAGAGGCTGCCCATGCAGCACGAGCATACATCACCAACATTTCTGATGAAAAGGCGCTGCTCAAACTGGACTTGAAGAATGCCTTCAACATGGTCAGAAGAGATGTAACTTTGTGCCGTACATCGCCATTTCCGGCCCCTCTACCCGTTCATACTATCGTGCTACAGTGGCGAGTCAAAACTGCTCTTTGGTTAACACGAAATCAGATCATGTGAAGGTGTTCAACAAGATGATCCTCTTGCTCCCCTTCTTTTCTGCTTAGTCTTAACAGAAATCACTGAAAGCTTGTCCAGTGAGTTCAACATCTAATTTTTGGATGATGGTACTATAGCTGGAACCATGGACCACCGCTTGGAAGATATTAGGAATATATAGGAGCAAGAAGTAAGCCTGGGTCTCGTCCTGATCCCTTCCAAGTGTGAAGTAGTCTCCTCCAACCCAGACATCGTAGCTAGAATAAGGTCTGCCTTGCTTGGAGCTCATGCCATTAGGGCTATGAACAGCACTCTTCTTGGAGCCCTCCTCGGGTCTAACGCCATTGAGGAGATCCTTGATAAGAAAATCACAGACCTCAGGAGGATGAAAGACAGAATAGGTGACATCAAAGCCCACGATGCTTTATATCTCCTCACCAAATGCCTATCCCTTCCAAGAATAACCTACTTTCTGAGGTGCGCTCCATCTTAGCACAACAGAAAGCTTGAAGAGTATGACCTCTTACTGAAGACCATGCTAGAAAAAGTTGTTAATCTCTCCCTCAATGAATGCCAGTGGAAACAAGCCACTCTTCCTGTCAGGCTCGGTGGCTTGGGTGTCCGCACCGCCACCCAAATTGCTGTCCCAGCCTTCCTGTCTTCCTCCTCAGCATCAGATGACCTGGTTAAGAAAATTCTACCTGACACCCTGAGTGATGTAGCGGGGATACAGGACCCCCACTACACAGAATGCGACACGAAATGCGGTGCCATGGCAGACCCAGCACTCAGACCAGCCATGCCGAAAGCCAAGAAATAATCCAGCTGGGACAGCCCCATTGTAGGCAAAGAAGCCACAGCTTTGCTGGAGGCAGCAACAACCCCCAGTATTCGTGCACGCTTGACAGCTGTGCAGGTTCCCCATGCAGTGGACTTCCTTTTGGTAGTCCCTATGTCTGTGAGAGGCACACGTCTTGATCTGCAGAAGCTCCGTAGCAGTCGCTCTCCGCCTTGCTGCCCCTATCCACACTGTTCATAGGTGTATTTGCGGCGAGGCAGAGGCTGACGAATATGGATTGCATGGCCTGCACTGTGGAAAATCTGTTGGCACACTAGACACGACGAAGTCAATGACATCATTAAAAGAAGCCTTGCCTCTGCCCAGTGTCCAGCGGAAAGAGAGCCCCGCAACCTATTGAACCGTGACTCTGTAAGCTTTGCCGGCCAACCAGACGGAGTCACACTGCAGACAGTTGGCGTGGGACTATATTTGCGTATCCACCCAGGCAACTACATACATCAACCTCTCTGCCGGCCAAGCAGGAGCCGCGGATATTCACAGAGAAAGATACAAGTCAGCCAAGTACAGGGAATTAGATCATCGGTACAACTTCGTTCCAATAGGGTCTGAGACCCTACGCCCATGAGGAGAGAGTGCAAGAAGGTTTCATAAGGATATTGGTTCCAAGCTCATTGACACTACAAGAGACCCTCGAGTGACAAGTTTTCTCTTCCAGCGCCTCAGTGTCGTGGTCCAGAGGGGGAATGCCCGCTGCGTCCTTGGTTCCTGCCCGGCGTTGGAGGAGTTCGAGGAAATCTACAGCCTCTAGGAAGCTAACTTTTTCTTGGGTCCTCTCAATGTTCGTTTTTTGTTTAAAATCAGATATGTAACTGTATAACCTTGCATAATAAAGTGTACACCATAAAAAAAGGGGGTGGTAGGAGAAATGAACACTCATACGTATTCAGACTTATATTGCAAGTTTTTCTCTGAATTCTCTGTGTTCCCTTCTCTGAGGCTATGGGTCCCCCTATAATTGCACCAGAGGTGGCAGTGCCCCGCCGGCACTCGGCGTGTTCCTCACGTGTGCCCCAAAGAATGAGGTGATTTGATAAAATACCATGCCCAAGATTACCAGCCGAGTGCCGGCGGGGAGATGGAAATAGCCTCGGCTACTATCCTCTTTTGTCCGGTCGTGTTGGTCGAGCGGTTAAGGGATCCTGTACACCAGCAGAGTGCTCCTGGCAGTATGGGTTCGAGTCACTTCTGGGGTGTGAGTTTTCAATTGCATATAGTCCTGGGGACCATTCAGGCTTGTTCGCATTTGTGTTCCTCACGTGTGTCCCAAAGGTGATTTGATAAAATACCAAGCCCAAGATTACCAACCGAGTGCCAGCATGGGGATGGAAATAGCCTTAGCTACCATCCTCTTTTCTCTGGTCGTGTTGGTCGAGCAGTTAAAGGAACCTGTACACCAGCAGAGTGCTCCTGGCAGTATGGGTTCGAGTCACTTCTGGGGTGTGTTGCATATAGTCCTGGGGACCATTCAGGCTTGTTCGCATATATATATATATATATATATATATATATATATATATATATATATATATATATATATATATATATATATATATATATATATACATATATATATATATATATATATATATATATATATATATATATATATATATATATATATGTATATATATATATATAAACAATCTTTGGACAACACCCACCAGTGGGACTCGAACCCAGAAAGCACAACTACCTTCCAGTAGCTGGCATAACTAGTATGCTTTAACCCACTACGCCATCAGACCTTACAAAAGAAGTAGATAGTTCGAGATATATATCTCAAACATCTCTACCTCCCGAAGGCACCAGATGAGTGAGGGGTCAGTCTGCATTTTTCGTCAAGCCACTGTCAATGTGAGAGAACTCGTGTCCAGCTTATAAGC
This sequence comes from Procambarus clarkii, assembly GCF_040958095.1. Classification (NCBI taxonomy): domain Eukaryota; kingdom Metazoa; phylum Arthropoda; class Malacostraca; order Decapoda; family Cambaridae; genus Procambarus; species Procambarus clarkii. The sequence goes on from NC_091186.1 coordinate 29,185,467, forward strand.
CTGGACACGAGTTCTCTCACATTGACAGTGGCTTGACGAAAAATGCAGACTGACCCGTCACTCATCTGGTGCCTTCGGGAGGTAGAGATGTTTGAGATATATATCTCGAACTATCTACTTCTTCTGTAAGGTCTGATGGCGTAGTGGGTTAAAGCATACTAGTTATGCCAGCTACTGGAAGGTAGTTGTGCTTTCTGGGTTCGAGTCCCACTGGTGGGTGTTGTCCAAAGATTGTTTATCTTCACTTGTGGTTTATGCAAGTATAGGCTTATATATATATATATATATATATATATATATATATATATATATATATATATATATATATATATATATATATATATATATATATATTTATATATATATATATGTAGTACCTAGTAGCCAGAATGCACTTTTCAGCCTAATATGCAAGGCCCAATTTGCCTAATAAGCCAAGTTTTCCTGAATTAATATATTTTCTCTAATTTTTTTCTTATGAAATGATAAAGCTACCCATTTCATTATGTATGAGGTCAATTTTTTTTTTATTGGAGTTAAAATTAACGTAGATATATGACCGAACCTAACCAACCCTACCTAACCTAACCTATCTTTATAGGTTAGGTTAGGTAGCCGAAAAAGCTAGGTTAGGTTAGGTTAGGTAGTCGAAAAACAATTAATTCATGAAAACTTGGCTTATTAGGCAAATCGGGCCTTGCATAGTAGGCTGAGAAGTGCGTTCTGGCTACTAGGTACGATATATATATATATATATATATATATATATATATATATATATATATATATATATATATATATATATATATATATATATATATATATATATATATATATATATATATATATTAGTATATTTTGGTAGCAGTCTTTCCTGTAGACATATTTTATTAAATATGACCGAAAAAGTAAGATTAATAATTCTAACACGAATTTTCTCAATCTTTCGTACATTATGCTTCACTGTTGGAGGTAAATCAAAAATCACTTCTCCAAAATTCATTTTTATTTCTAGTCTGACGCGACACGGGCGCGTTTCGTAAAACTTATTACATTTTCAAAGACTTCACAAATACACAACTGATTAGAACTTGCATTTCCCTGATTTTATATCTACTTTTGAGTGAGGTGGGAAGGGTGATGTGGCATTACATTTGAGTGAGGTGGGAAGGATGATGTGGCATTAGAGGATATTAATAGGGTATTAAAAGTATCAACACAAGACAGAACACGAAACAATGGATATTGAATAGAAGTGTTTGTAGAAAGCCTATTGGTCCATATTTCTTGATGCTTCTATATTGGAGCGGAGTCTTGAGGTGGGTAGAATATAGTTGTGCAATAATTGGCTGTTGATTGCTGGTGTTGACTTCTTGATGTGTAGTGCCTCGCAAACGTCAAGCCGCCTGCTATCGCTGTATCTATCGATCAGTTGTGTATTTGTGAAGTCTTTGAAAATGTAATAAGTTTTACGAAACGCGCCCGTGTCGCGTCAGACTAGAAATAAAAATGAATTTTGGAGAAGTGATTTTTGATTTACCTCCAACAGTGAAGCATAATGTACGAAAGATTGAGAAAATTCGTGTTAGAATTATTAATCTTACTTTTTCGGTCATATTTAATAAAATATATATATATATATATGTCGTACCTAGTAGCCAGAACTCACTTCTCAGCCTACTATTCAAGGCCCGATTTGCCTAATAAGCCAAGTTTTCCTGAATTAATATATTTACTATAATTTTTTTCTTATGAAATGATAAAGCAACCCTTTTCTCTATGTATGAGGTCAATTTTTTTTTATTGGAGTTAAAATTAACGTAGATATATGACCGAACCTAACCAACCCTACCTAACCTAACCTAACCTATATTTATAGGTAAGGTTAGGTTAGGTAGCCAAAAAAAGCTAGGTTAGGTTAGGTTAGGTAGGTTAGGTAGACGAAAAAACATTAATTCATGAAAACTTGGCTTATTAGGCAAATCGGGCCTTGAATAGTAGGCTGAGAAGTGCGTTCTGGCTATTAGGTACGACATATATATATATATATATATATATATATGTCGTACCTAGTAGCCAGAACGCACTTCTCAGCCAACTATGCAAGGCCCAATTTGCCTAATAAGCCTAGTTTTCATGAATTAATTGTTTTTCGACTACCTAACCTACCTAACCTAACCTAACCTAACTTTTTCGGCTACCTAACCTAACCTAACCTATAAAGATAGGTTAGGTTAGGTTAGGTAGGGTTAGTTAGGTTCGGTCATATATCTACGTTAATTTTAACTCCAATAAAAAAAAATTGACCTCATACATAATGAAATGGGTAGCTTTATCATTACATAAGAAAAAAATTAGAGAAAATATATTAATTGAGGAAAACTTGGCTTATTAGGCAAATCGGGCCTTGCAAAGTAGGCCAAAAAGTGCGTTCTGGCTACTAGGTACGACATATATATATATATATATATATATATATATATATATATATATATATATATATATATATATATATATATATATATGTCGTACCTAGTAGCCAGAACTCACTTCTCAGCCTACTATGTAAGGCCCGATTTGCCTAATAAGCCAAGTTTTCCTGAATTAATATATTTTCTCTATTTTTTTTCTTATGAAATGATAAAGCTACCCATTTCATTATGTATGAGGTCATTTTTTTTTATTTGAGTTAAAATTAACGTAGATATATGACCGAACCTAACCAACCCTACCTAACCTAACCTAACCTATCTTTATAGGTTAGGTTAGGTTAGGTAGCCGAAAAAGTTAGGTTAGGTTAGGTTAGGTAGGTTAGGTTGTCGAAAAACAATTAATTCATGAAAACTTGGCTTATTAGGCAAATCGGGCCTTGCATAGTAGGCTGAGAAGTGAGTTCTGGCTACTAGGTACGACATATATATATATATATATATATATATATATATATATATATATATATATATATATGTGTCGTACCTAGTAGCCAGAACGCACTTCTCAGCCTACTATGCAAGGCCCAATTTGCCTAATAAGCCAAGTTTTCATGAATTAATTGCTATTCGACAACCTAACCTAACCTAACCTAACTTTTTCGGCTACCTAACCTAACCTAACCTATAAAGATAGGTTAGGTTAGGTTAGGTAGGGTTGGTTAGGTTCACCCATATATCTACGTTAATTTTAACTCCAATAAAAAAAATGACCTCATACATAATGAAATGGGTAGCTTTATCATTTCATAAGAAAAAAATTAGAGAAAATATATTAATTCAGGAAAACTTGGCTTATTAGGCAAATTGGGCCTTGCATGGTAGGCTGAGGAGTGCGTTCTGGCTACTAGGTACGACATATATATATATATATATATATATATATATATATATATATATATATATATATATATATATATATATATATATATATATATATATATATATATATATAGAAGCCTTAAACCAGAAAATAATAAATACAGAATATGCGGTCATATTCAATGAAACATATATATATATATATATATATATATATATATATATATATATATATATATATATATATATATATATATATATCCCTACCTTTCCTACCTACCTACCTACCTATATATATCCCTACATTTGCACCAGAGGTGGTACCCCTTCTAGGTTTTTAAAAAAAAAAAAAAAAAATATATATATATATATATATATATATATATATATATATATATATATATATGTATATATGTCGTACCTAGTAGCCAGAACTCACTTCTCAGCCTACTATTCAAGGCCCGATTTGCCTAATAAGCCAAGTTTTCCTGAATTAATATTTTTACTATAATTTTTTTCTTATGAAATGATAAAGCTTCCCTTTTCACTATGTATGAGGTCAATTTATTTTTATTGGAGTTAAAATTAACGTAGATATATGACCGAACCTAACCAACACTACCTAACCTAACCTAACCTATATTTATAGGTAAGGTTAGGTTAGGTAGCCAAAAAAAGCTAGGTTAGGTTAGGTTAGGTAGGTTAGGTAGACGAAAAAACATTAATTCATGAAAACTTGGCTTATTAGGCAAATCGGGCCTTGTATAGTAGGCTGAGAAGTGAGTTCTGGCTACTAGGTACGACATATATATATATATATATATATATATATATATATATATATATATATATGTCGTACCTAGTAGCCAGAACTCACTTCTATGCCTACTATGCAAGGCCCGATTTGCCTAATAAGTCAAGTTTTCCTGAATTAATATATTTTCTCTAATTTTTTTATTATGAAATGATAAAGCTACCCATTTCATTATGTATGAGGTCAATTTGTTTTTATTGGAGTTAAAATTAAAGTAGATATACGACCGAACCTAACCAACCTTACCTAACCTAACCTAACCTATCTTTATAGGTTAGGTTAGGTTAGGTAGCCGAAAACGTTAGGTTAGGTTAGGTTAGGTAGGTTAGGTAGCTGAAAAACAATTAATTCATGAAAAGTTGGCTTATTAGGCAAATCGGGCCTTGCATAGTAGGCATAGAAGTGAGTTCTGGCTACTAGGTACGACATATATATATATATATATATATATATGTTTCATTGAATATGACCGCATATTCTGTATTTATTATTTTCTGGTTTAGGGCTTCTATCCCTCTAACTATTTTCTTAGCATCAGGGCTTAATTGAAATAGGAGTTCTCCAAAACTCATTTTCGTACTTTTAAGGTGAAGAAAAGAAGTGATTTACTATAGAGTGTATTACACTTATTTGCATAATTTGCACGACGTTTCGAACCTCCATGGTTCATTCCCAAGTGAACAGATCTTACAATACTAGTTGATTTTATACCCGCATTAGGTCAGGTGATAATACAATGAAGGTGAAAACATGGGGGGATACATAAGGGATAAACATAGGGGCTGCAGAAGGCTTATTGGCCCATACGAGGCATCTCCTATCTAAACACAAAGATTAATCCAGTGTAATCTATATATATATATATATATATATATATATATATATATATATATATATATATATATATATATATATATATATACAACTTTAGAACACTTTCCCACCAGGAGACTCGAACCCTAGCCAGCACAGAAGCCTTCCAGCAACTGGCATAACAGGTACGCCTTAACCCTCTCCACCACCTGCTCAGACCCCTAAAAGAGATGGTAATTTCGGAGTATTTAAAAGTGTTCTAAAGTTGTATACTTGACTCTCGTGTTTAGGAGAGTTGTGCCTTATATATATATATATATATATATATATATATATATATATATATATATATATATATATATATATATATATATATATATATAAATATATATATATATATATAAATATATATATATATATATAAATATATATATATATATATATATAAATATATATATATATATATATATATATATATATATATATATATATATATATATATATAAATATATATATATATATATATATATATAAATATATATATATATATATATATATAAATATATATATATATATGCGAACAAGCCTGAATGGTCCCCAGGACAATATGCAACTGAAAACTCACACCCCAGAAGTGACTCGAACCCATACTCCCAGAAGCAACGCAACTGGTATGTACAAGACGCCTTAATCCACTTGACCATCACGACCGGACATAATGAGGTGATAGCCGAGGCTATTTGAACCACCCCACCGCCGGCACTCGGATAGTAATCTTGGGCATAGCATTTTACCAAATCACCTCATTCTTTGGGGCACACGTGAGGAACACAAATGCGAACAAGCCTGAATGGTCCCCAGGACAATATGCAACTGAAAACTCACACCCCAGAAGTGACTCGAACCCATACTCCCAGAAGCAACGCAACTGGTATGTACAAGACGCCTTAATCCACTTGACCATCACGACCGGACATAATGAGGTGATAGCCGAGGCTATTTGAACCACCCCACCGCCGGCACTCGGATAGTAATCTTGGGCATAGCATTTTACCAAATCACCTCATTCTTTGGGGCACACGTGAGGAACACAAATGCGAACAAGCCTGAATGGTCCCCAGGACAATATGCAACTGAAAACTCACACCCCAGAAGTGACTCGAACCCATACTCCCAGAAGCAACGCTTCTGGGAGTATGAGGTGATTTGGTAAAATGCTATGCCCAAGATTACTATCCGAGTGCCGGCGGTGGGGTGGTTCAAATAGCCTCGGCTATCACCTCATTATGTCCGGTCGTGATGGTCAAGTGGATTAAGGCGTCTTGTACATACCAGTTGCGTTGCTTCTGGGAGTATGGGTTCGAGTCACTTCTGGGGTGTGAGTTTTCAGTTGCATATTGTCCTGGGGACCATTCAGGCTTGTTCGCATTTGTGTTCCTCACGTGTGCCCCAAAGAATGAGGTGATTTGGTAAAATGCTATGCCCAAGATTACTATCCGAGTGCCGGCGGTGGGGTGGTTCAAATAGCCTCGGCTATCACCTCATTATGTCCGGTCGTGATGGTCAAGTGGATTAAGGCGTCTTGTACATACCAGTTGCGTTGCTTCTGGGAGTATGGGTTCGAGTCACTTCTGGGGTGTGAGTTTTCAGTTGCATATTGTCCTGGGGACCATTCAGGCTTGTTCGCATTTGTGTTCCTCACGTGTGCCCCAAAGAATGAGGTGATTTGGTAAAATGCTATGCCCAAGATTACTATCCGAGTGCCGGCGGTGGGGTGGTTCAAATAGCCTCGGCTATCACCTCATTATGTCCGGTCGTGATGGTCAAGTGGATTAAGGCGTCTTGTACATACCAGTTGCGTTGCTTCTGGGAGTATGGGTTCGAGTCACTTCTGGGGTGTGAGTTTTCAGTTGCATATTGTCCTGGGGACCATTCAGGCTTGTTCGCATTTGTGTTCCTCACGTGTGCCCCAAAGAATGAGGTGATTTGGTAAAATGCTATGCCCAAGATTACTATCCGAGTGCCGGCGGTGGGGTGGTTCAAATAGCCTCGGCTATCACCTCATTATGTCCGGTCGTGATGGTCAAGTGGATTAAGGCGTCTTGTACATACCAGTTGCGTTGCTTCTGGGAGTATGGGTTCGAGTCACTTCTGGGGTGTGAGTTTTCAGTTATATATATATATATATATATATATATATATATATATATATATATATATATAAATATATATATATATATATATATATATATATATATATATATATATATATATATATATATATATATATAAATATATGCGAACAAGCCTGAATGGTCCCCAGGACTATATGCGAATGAAAACTCACACCCCAGAAGTGACTCGAACCCATACTCCCAGGAGCAACGCAACTGGTAACTACAGGGCGCCTTAATCCACTTGACCATCACGGCCGTCAAAAGGAAGTGATAGCCGAGGCTATTTGAGCCACTTCCCCGACGGCAACTCGGATGGTAATCTTGGGCATAGCATTTCACCAAATCACCTCATTCTTTGGGGCACACGTGAGGAACACAAATGCGAACAAGCCTGAATGGTCCCCAGGACTATATGCGAATGAAAACTCACACCCCAGAAGTGACTCGAACCCATACTCCCAGGAGCAACGCAACTGGTAACTACAGGGCGCCTTAATCCACTTGACCATCACGGCCGTCAAAAGGAAGTGATAGCCGAGGCTATTTGAGCCACTTCCCCGACGGCAACTCGGATGGTAATCTTGGGCATAGCATTTCACCAAATCACCTCATTCTTTGGGGCACACGTGAGGAACACAAATGCGAAATCGAGTCACTTCTGGGGTGTGAGTTTTCATTCGCATATAGTCCTGGGGACCATTCAGGCTTGTTCGCATTTGTGTTCCTCACGTGTGCCCCAAAGAATGAGGTGATTTGGTGAAATGCTATGCCCAAGATTACCATCCGAGTTGCCGTCGGGGAAGTGGCTCAAATAGCCTCGGCTATCACTTCCTTTTGACGGCCGTGATGGTCAAGTGGATTAAGGCGCCCTGTAGTTACCAGTTGCGTTGCTCCTGGGAGTATGGGTTCGAGTCACTTCTGGGGTGTGAGTTTTCATTCGCATATAGTCCTGGGGACCATTCAGGCTTGTTCGCATTTGTGTTCCTCACGTGTGCCCCAAAGAATGAGGTGATTTGGTGAAATGCTATGCCCAAGATTACCATCCGAGTTGCCGTCGGGGAAGTGGCTCAAATAGCCTCGGCTATCACTTCCTTTTGACGGCCGTGATGGTCAAGTGGATTAAGGCGCCCTGTAGTTACCAGTTGCGTTGCTCCTGGGAGTATGGGTTCGAGTCACTTCTGGGGTGTGAGTTTTCATTCGCATATAGTCCTGGGGACCATTCAGGCTTGTTCGCATTTGTGTTCCTCACGTGTGCCCCAAAGAATGAGGTGATTTGGTGAAATGCTATGCCCAAGATTACCATCCGAGTTGCCGTCGGGGAAGTGGCTCAAATAGCCTCGGCTATCACTTCCTTTTGACGGCCGTGATGGTCAAGTGGATTAAGGCGCCCTGTAGTTACCAGTTGCGTTGCTCCTGGGAGTATGGGTTCGAGTCACTTCTGGGGTGTGAGTTTTCATTCGCATATAGTCCTGGGGACCATTCAGGCTTGTTCGCATTTGTGTTCCTCACGTGTGCCCCAAAGAATGAGGTGATTTGGTGAAATGCTATGCCCAAGATTACCATCCGAGTTGCCGTCGGGGAAGTGGCTCAAATAGCCTCGGCTATCACTTCCTTTTGACGGCCGTGATGGTCAAGTGGATTAAGGCGCCCTGTAGTTACCAGTTGCGTTGCTCCTGGGAGTATGGGTTCGAGTCACTTCTGGGGTGTGAGTTTTCATTCGCATATAGTCCTGGGGACCATTCAGGCTTGTTCGCATTTGTGTTCCTCACGTGTGCCCCAAAGAATGAGGTGATTTGGTGAAATGCTATGCCCAAGATTACCATCCGAGTTGCCGTCGGGGAAGTGGCTCAAATAGCCTCGGCTATCACTTCCTTTTGACGGCCGTGATGGTCAAGTGGATTAAGGCGCCCTGTAGTTACCAGTTGCGTTGCTCCTGGGAGTATGGGTTCGAGTCACTTCTGGGGTGTGAGTTTTCATTCGCATATAGTCCTGGGGACCATTCAGGCTTGTTCGCATTTGTGTTCCTCACGTGTGCCCCAAAGAATGAGGTGATTTGGTGAAATGCTATGCCCAAGATTACCATCCGAGTTGCCGTCGGGGAAGTGGCTCAAATAGCCTCGGCTATCACTTCCTTTTGACGGCCGTGATGGTCAAGTGGATTAAGGCGCCCTGTAGTTACCAGTTGCGTTGCTCCTGGGAGTATGGGTTCGAGTCACTTCTGGGGTGTGAGTTTTCATTCATATATAAATATATATATATATATATATATATATATATATATATATATATATATATATATATATATATATATATATATATTGTAGATGAATATGTTCCTCGTTTTTTCCCTGCTTCTGCAAGTAGTTCAGCTTGAAGTGTGTCCGTGGTGATGACTTTTTTGTTGTCTTCTAGCTTATGGATATCGTCCAGAAGCATTTCGATTTCCAGGCGTTTTTGATGCATCTTTGGTTTAGATAAGAATTGACAATTTAGACCAAGATTTAAGAGGTCTCGTTGGTCCTGGGTAAGATCATAAGAAGTCAGGTTAAAGTAGCCATCTTTAGGACGAGGGATTTTTAGCTGTCCACCGTTTAGGGATGTTAACTTACGGAGTGTCTTTGTTTCTACAAGAGTTTTATGTTGTTGTTTCAGGTTAAATAGTTCACTGTTGATGGTTTGCTTGAGTTGGATAGGGATGTCGTACTGGGTCCATTTGTTTAACAGATGCTCCGCCTGCTCTATAAAGGTTTGGAGGGCTTCCTTCTTCTTGTTTAGTTGATGCCGAATGAGCTCTTGCCTATACCTATAGGTAAACTCTGTATTGCGGACTGCTGGGTCATGTGGGTTTATATTGGTGTATACTGGCAGCAGGTTTTCTTTCAAACATGTTTCATTGAATATGACCGCATATTCTGTATTTATTATTTTCTGGTTTAGGGCTTCTATCCCTCTAACTATTTTCTTAGCATCAGGGCTTAATTGGAATAGGAGTTCTCCAAAACTCATTTTCGTACTTTTAAGGTGAAGAAAAGAAGTGATTTACTATAGAGTGTATTAAACTTATTTGTATAATTTGCACGACGTTTCGAACCTCCATGGTTCATTCTCAAGTGAACAATCTTACAATACTAGTTGATTTTATACCCGCATTAGGTCAGGTGATAATACAATGAAGGTGAAAAACATGGGGGGATACATAAGGGATAAACATAGGGGCTGCAGAAGGCTTATTGGCCCATACGAGGCATCTCCTATCTAAACACAAAGATTAATCCAGTGTAATTGGCCTGTTATGTTGGACATTGTCTTCTGTGTTGGCATCGATATGTTCTTGTCTTGTCCTTACTCTCATGGTGGGTAGAGTAAATAGTTCCGTGATTTGGGTGTTCATGGTAGGTCGCTCTATTCTTATGTGAATTGCCTCAAGAATTTGTAATCTTCTTGAATCTTGGGTTTTGTCTATTATGCAAGTATTCTTGTTCAACATTTCTCTTGTTAGAGTAATGTCATGGGCTTGTCTCATGTGATTCCTAGGGGCACCAGATTGAAGATGGCATGTCAAACGCCTCGTCAGCTTGGTCGACGTCATACCTATGTACTTACATTGAAGGTTACATCCTTCGTGGGGGCAAGTGTACATGTATACAACGCTTGACTGCTGTAGAGGGTTCTCCGTCGGCTTCGGGCTGTTTTTGATAAGGAGTTCGGAAGTCTTCTTGGTTTTGTAGAATATTATCAGGTTTATGTTTTGGTTAGGAGTAGTGCTTTTTACTCCTTTACGGATTATTTCTTTCATTATTCTTTCCTCTTTTATATGTTCACTGTGCATGGTTGATTTGTAATATAATTTTATTGGGGGTGTTGTGGTTTCTGTTCTAGGTTCTGAATTATACCAACGGTCCAAGTGTCTTCTTATAGCAGCGTTTATTTCCGCGTTGCTATATCCATTGTTCACCAATACCTGAGTTACTCTTTCAAACTCTCTACTCACGTTGCTCCATTCAGAGCAGTGGGTAAGCGCTCGACGAATATAAGCATTGAGAACACTGGCTTTGTATCTTTGGGGGTTTTGTAGAATATTATCAGGTTTATGTTTTGGTTAGGAGTAGTGCTTTTTACTCCTTTACGGATTTATCACCATCAACAGTGAACTATTTAACCTGAAACAACAACATAAAACTCTTGTAGAAACAAAGACACTCCGTAAGTTAACATCCCTAAACGGTGGACAGCTAAAAATCCCTCGTCCTAAAGATGGCTACTTTAACCTGACTTCTTATGATCTTACCCAGGACCAACGAGACCTCTTAAATCTTGGTCTAAATTGTCAATTCTTATCTAAACCAAAGATGCATCAAAAACGCCTGGAAATCGAAATGCTTCTGGACGATATCCATAAGCTAGAAGACAACAAAAAAGGCATCACCACGGACATATATATATATATATATATATATATATATATATATATATATATATATATATATATATATATATATATATATATATATATATATATATATATGTCGTACCTAATAGCCAGAACGCACTTCTCAGCCTATTATGCAAGGCCCGATTTGCCTAATATGCCAGGTTTTCATGAAATAGTTGTTTTTCGACTACCTAACCTACCTAACCTAACCTAACCTAACTTTTTCGGCTACCTAACCTAACCTAACCTTTAAAGATAGGTTAGGTTAGGTTAGGTAGGGTTGGTTAGGTTCGGTCATATATCTACGTTAATTTTAACTCCAATAAAAAAAATTGACCACATACATAATGAAATGGGTAGCTTTATCATTTCATAAGAAAAAAATTAGAGAAAATATATTAATTCAGGAAAACTTGGCATATTAGGCAAATCGGGCCTTGCATAGTAGGCTGAGAAGTGCGTTCTGGCTATTAGGTACGACATATATATATATATATATATATATATATATATATATATATATATATATATATATATATAAGCCTATACTTGCATAAACCACAAGTGAAGATAAACAATCTTTGGACAACACCCACCAGTGGGACTCGAACCCAGAAAGCACAACTACCTTCCAGTAGCTGGCATAACTAGTATGCTTTAACCCACTACGCCATCAGACCTTACAAAAGAAGTAGATAGTTCGAGATATATATATCTCGAACTATTTGAGATATATATAGTTTGAGATATATATATCTCGAACTATCTACTTCTTTTGTAAGGTCTGATGGCGTAGTGGGTTAAAGCATACTAGTTATGCCAGCTACTGGAAGGTAGTTGTGCTTTCTGGGTTCGAGTCCCACTGGTGGGTGTTGTCCAAAGATTGTTTATCTTCACTTGTGGTTTATGCAAGTATAGGCTTATAAGCTGGACACGAGTTCTCTCACATTGACAGTGGCTTGACGAAAATTGCAGACTGACCCCTCACTCATCTGGTGCCTTCGGGAGGTAGAGATGTTTGAGATATATATATCTCGAACTATCTACTTCTTTTGTAAGGTCTGATGGCGTAGTGGGTTAAAGCATACTAGTTATGCCAGCTACTGGAAGGTAGTTGTGCTTTCTGGGTTCGAGTCCCACTGGTGGGTGTTGTCCAAAGATTGTTTATCTTCACTTGTGGTTTATGCAAGTATAGGCTTATAAGCTGGACACGAGTTCTCTCACATTGACAGTGGCTTGACGAAAATTGCAGACTGACCCCTCACTCATCTGGTGCCTTCGGGAGGTAGAGATGTTTGAGATATATATATCTCGAACTATCTACTTCTTTTGTAAGGTCTGATGGCGTAGTGGGTTAAAGCATACTAGTTATGCCAGCTACTGGAAGGTAGTTGTGCTTTCTGGGTTCGAGTCCCACTGGTGGGTGTTGTCCAAAGATTGTTTATCTTCACTTGTGGTTTATGCAAGTATAGGCTTATAAGCTGGACACGAGTTCTCTCACATTGACAGTGGCTTGACGAAAATTGCAGACTGACCCCTCACTCATCTGGTGCCTTCGGGAGGTAGAGATGTTTGAGATATATATATCTCGAACTATCTACTTCTTTTGTAAGGTCTGATGGCGTAGTGGGTTAAAGCATACTAGTTATGCCAGCTACTGGAAGGTAGTTGTGCTTTCTGGGTTCGAGTCCCACTGGTGGGTGTTGTCCAAAGATTGTTTATCTTCACTTGTGGTTTATGCAAGTATAGGCTTATAAGCTGGACACGAGTTCTCTCACATTGACAGTGGCTTGACGAAAATTGCAGACTGACCCCTCACTCATCTGGTGCCTTCGGGAGGTAGAGATGTTTGAGATATATATATCTCGAACTATCTACTTCTTTTGTAAGGTCTGATGGCGTAGTGGGTTAAAGCATACTAGTTATGCCAGCTACTGGAAGGTAGTTGTGCTTTCTGGGTTCGAGTCCCACTGGTGGGTGTTGTCCAAAGATTGTTTATCTTCACTTGTGGTTTATGCAAGTATAGGCTTATAAGCTGGACACGAGTTCTCTCACATTGACAGTGGCTTGACGAAAATTGCAGACTGACCCCTCACTCATCTGGTGCCTTCGGGAGGTAGAGATGTTTGAGATATATATATCTCGAACTATCTACTTCTTTTGTAAGGTCTGATGGCGTAGTGGGTTAAAGCATACTAGTTATGCCAGCTACTGGAAGGTAGTTGTGCTTTCTGGGTTCGAGTCCCACTGGTGGGTGTTGTCCAAAGATTGTTTATCTTCACTTGTGGTTTATGCAAGTATAGGCTTATAAGCTGGACACGAGTTCTCTCACATTGACAGTGGCTTGACGAAAATTGCAGACTGACCCCTCACTCATCTGGTGCCTTCGGGAGGTAGAGATGTTTGAGATATATATATCTCGAACTATCTACTTCTTTTGTAAGGTCTGATGGCGTAGTGGGTTAAAGCATACTAGTTATGCCAGCTACTGGAAGGTAGTTGTGCTTTCTGGGTTCGAGTCCCACTGGTGGGTGTTGTCCAAAGATTGTTTATCTTCACTTGTGGTTTATGCAAGTATAGGCTTATAAGCTGGACACGAGTTCTCTCACATTGACAGTGGCTTGACGAAAATTGCAGACTGACCCCTCACTCATCTGGTGCCTTCGGGAGGTAGAGATGTTTGAGATATATATATCTCGAACTATCTACTTCTTTTGTAAGGTCTGATGGCGTAGTGGGTTAAAGCATACTAGTTATGCCAGCTACTGGAAGGTAGTTGTGCTTTCTGGGTTCGAGTCCCACTGGTGGGTGTTGTCCAAAGATTGTTTATCTTCACTTGTGGTTTATGCAAGTATAGGCTTATAAGCTGGACACGAGTTCTCTCACATTGACAGTGGCTTGACGAAAATTGCAGACTGACCCCTCACTCATCTGGTGCCTTCGGGAGGTAGAGATGTTTGAGATATATATATCTCGAACTATCTACTTCTTTTGTAAGGTCTGATGGCGTAGTGGGTTAAAGCATACTAGTTATGCCAGCTACTGGAAGGTAGTTGTGCTTTCTGGGTTCGAGTCCCACTGGTGGGTGTTGTCCAAAGATTGTTTATCTTCACTTGTGGTTTATGCAAGTATAGGCTTATAAGCTGGACACGAGTTCTCTCACATTGACAGTGGCTTGACGAAAATTGCAGACTGACCCCTCACTCATCTGGTGCCTTCGGGAGGTAGAGATGTTTGAGATATATATATCTCGAACTATCTACTTCTTTTGTAAGGTCTGATGGCGTAGTGGGTTAAAGCATACTAGTTATGCCAGCTACTGGAAGGTAGTTGTGCTTTCTGGGTTCGAGTCCCACTGGTGGGTGTTGTCCAAAGATTGTTTATCTTCACTTGTGGTTTATGCAAGTATAGGCTTATAAGCTGGACACGAGTTCTCTCATATTGACAGTGGCTTGACGAAAATTGCAGACTGACCCCTCACTCATCTGGTGCCTTCGGGAGGTAGAGATGTTTGAGATATATATATCTCGAACTATCTACTTCTTTTGTAAGGTCTGATGGCGTAGTGGGTTAAAGCATACTAGTTATGCCAGCTACTGGAAGGTAGTTGTGCTTTCTGGGTTCGAGTCCCACTGGTGGGTGTTGTCCAAAGATTGTTTATCTTCACTTGTGGTTTATGCAAGTATAGGCTTATAAGCTGGACACGAGTTCTCTCACATTGACAGTGGCTTGACGAAAATTGCAGACTGACCCCTCACTCATCTGGTGCCTTCGGGAGGTAGAGATGTTTGAGATATATATATCTCGAACTATCTACTTCTTTTGTAAGGTCTGATGGCGTAGTGGGTTAAAGCATACTAGTTATGCCAGCTACTGGAAGGTAGTTGTGCTTTCTGGGTTCGAGTCCCACTGGTGGGTGTTGTCCAAAGATTGTTTATCTTCACTTGTGGTTTATGCAAGTATAGGCTTATAAGCTGGACACGAGTTCTCTCACATTGACAGTGGCTTGACGAAAATTGCAGACTGACCCCTCACTCATCTGGTGCCTTCGGGAGGTAGAGATGTTTGAGATATATATATCTCGAACTATCTACTTCTTTTGTAAGGTCTGATGGCGTAGTGGGTTAAAGCATACTAGTTATGCCAGCTACTGGAAGGTAGTTGTGCTTTCTGGGTTCGAGTCCCACTGGTGGGTGTTGTCCAAAGATTGTTTATCTTCACTTGTGGTTTATGCAAGTATAGGCTTATAAGCTGGACACGAGTTCTCTCACATTGACAGTGGCTTGACGAAAATTGCAGACTGACCCCTCACTCATCTGGTGCCTTCGGGAGGTAGAGATGTTTGAGATATATATATCTCGAACTATCTACTTCTTTTGTAAGGTCTGATGGCGTAGTGGGTTAAAGCATACTAGTTATGCCAGCTACTGGAAGGTAGTTGTGCTTTCTGGGTTCGAGTCCCACTGGTGGGTGTTGTCCAAAGATTATATATATATATATATATATATATATTTTTATATATATATATATTTATATATATATATATATATATATATATATATATATATATATATATATATATATATATATATATGTCGTACCTAGTAGCCAGAACTCACTTTTTGGCCTACTATGCAAGGCCCGATTTGCCTAATAAGCCAAGTTTTCATGAATTAATATATTTTCTCTAATTTTTTTCTTATGAAATGATAAAGCTACCCATTTCATTATGTATGAGGTAAATTTTTTTTTATTGGAGTTAAAATTAACGTAGATATATGACCGAACCTAACCAACCCTACCTAACCTAACCTAACCTATCTTAATAGGTTAGGTTAGGTTAGGTGGCCGAAAAAGTTAGGTTAGGTTAGGTTAGGTAGGTTAGGTAGACGAAAAACAATTAATTCATGAAACCTTGACTTATTAGGCAAATCGGGCCTTGCATAGTAGGCTGACAAGTGCGTTCTGGCTACTAGGTACGACATATATATATATATATATATATATATATATATATATATATATATATATATATATATATATATATATATATATATATATATATATATATGTCGTACCTAGTAGCCAGAACGCACTTCTATGCCTACTATTCAAGGCCCGATTTGCCTAATAAGCCAAGTTTTCATGAATTAATTGTTTTTCGACTACCTAACCTACCTAACCTAACCTAACCTAACGTTTTCGGCTACCTAACCTAACCTAACCGATAAAGATAGGTTAGGTTAGGTTAGGTAGGGTTGGTTAGGTTCGGTCATATATCTACATTAATTTTAACTCCAATAAAAAAAAATTGACGTCATACGTAATGAAATGGGTAGCTTTATAATTTCATAAGAAAAAAATTAGAGAAAATATACTAATTCATGAAAACTTGGCTTATTAGGCAAATCGGGCCTTGAATAGTAGGCATAGAAGTGCGTTCTGGCTATTAGGTACGACATATATATATATATATATATATATATATATATATATATATATATATATATATATATATATATATATATATATATATATATATATATATGTCGTACCTAGTAGCCAGAATGCACTTCTCAGCCTACTATGCATGGCCAGATTTGCCTAATAAGCCAAGTATTCCTGAATTAATATATTTTCTCTATTTTTTTTCTTTTGAAATGATAAAGCTATCCATTTCATTATGTATGAGGTCAATTTTTTTTTATTGGAGTTAAAATTAACGTAGATATATGACCGAACCTAACCAACCCTACCTAACCTAACCTAACCTATCTTTATAGGTTAGGTTCGGTTAGGTAGCCGAAAAAGTTAGGTTAGGTTAGGTTAGGTAGGTTAGGTAGTCGAAAAACAAATAATTCATGAAAACTTGGCTTATTAGGCAAATTGGGCCTTGCATAGTAGGCTGAGAAGTGCGTTCTGGCTACTAGGTACGACATATATATATATATATATATATATATATATATATATATATATATATATATATATATATATATATATATATATATATATATATATGTCGTACCTAGTAGCCAGAACGCACTTGTCAGCCTACTATGCAAGGCTTGATTTGCCTAATAAGCCAAGTTTTCCTGAATTAATATATTTTCTCTAATTTTTTTCTTATGAAATCATAAAGCTACCCATTTCATTATGTGTGAGGTCAATTTTTTTTTATTGGAGTTAAAATTAACGTAGATATATGACTGAACCTAACCAACCCTACCTAACCTAACCTAACCTATCTTTATAGGTTAGGTTAGGTTAAGTAGCCGAAAAAGGTAGGTTAGGTTAGGTTAGGTAGGTTAGGTAGTCGAAAAACAATTAATTCACGAAAACTTGGCTTATTAGGCAAATTGGGCCTTGCATAGTAGGCTGAAAAGTGCGTTCTGGCTACTAGGTACGATATATATATATATATATATATATATATATATATATATATATATATATATATATATATATATATATATATATATATATATATTTATATATGTGCGGAAAATCCAGAGAAATGTGAAAGGAAGATGAACGTTTCGGCCTGATTAAAGCTGGTGTCAACACCAGACTTACTAAAGGAAAGAGAGGGAGGGTACAGACCAACACCTGGAACATGGCCAACCTATCTCTTGGGAAAGAATTAACCAGAAACAGGTACAGCTTAGCTTAGAATAGTCAAAAAGAATTAAGCGGTCAAAGAATAGGGATGAAAGATTAAAGAAAAACCTCAAAAACACACAATATATGATTATAATATTGTAATGAGACATTGTAACCCTCTCTATCATAGCTTTTTCTTAAACTGTTGTGCAATATTATAACTTAAAAATGGATCAGTTTGTACATACCAGTACTAATATTTGGAAGATTTGGGCACTGACTGATTAGAGCAGATTCAACCAAATTCCGTTCCACGAAACCTCCACAATTGGTAATGCTTTTTGCCCCATTCCAGTTAATAGAGTGATCACATAAACTCGTGTGTAAATACAATGCACTAGACGTTTGGGCAGTTCTAATACTATAAGCATGTTGTGACAACCGCAATTGTAAGGACTTTCCAGTTTGACCAAGGTGCACAGAATCACAATCATTGCAGGGAATCGAATACATGCTAAGCCCCGAAATCGTCTCAAGATAACCTCAAGATAGTTAATCAAGTAGTCCTATCGAGGAGTTTTAGAGAAAAGGTGCTAAGGAGAAAAGGAGAAAAGGAAAGGGGAAGAGGTAGAACGGCTTACTGACAGAGCTCGGGTGCATGGGGGGTATTGTTTAAAATCCTGGTTTGTGTCTCAGAGAGGCTGCAGGAGCCAAGTAAGATCAGTAGAACTTCTGGTTGTAATTCTTTTAACCATGTCGTAGCTCAGTCGATTAAGGCAGCGTCTGGGATCCTTTCGGACGTAGGTTCGAACCCTCGTCACGGTGCTTGTGGATATTGTTCATTTGATGTATCACGCTATTGTGATTTCTGTGTATAGTGTGCTAAGTGTAGCCCATGATTCACAAATAGGCAGTCATCAGGGTATTACAAAAGCATATAATAAAATAAGCAAGTACTTTACCTGGCCTGGATTAAAGAAAGATGTCATCCAGTATTGTAATAAATGTCCAGTATGTATAAAAACTGGCAAACCAAACCAGATAATACGAAAAGCTCCTTTACAGCCAATTGTGGTAGCTGAGGAACCCTTTACCCATATTATTGTTGATGCAGTAGGCCCATTGCCTAGACCGTGCCATTGTATATCCCCACCATAATGTGTCAGACTACACGCTTTCCTGAGGCATTCAATGTGAGAAATGCTACAACGAAAGTGGTAGTAAGGCACAAAATGAAATTTTGAACTATTTATGGTCTACCAAAAGTAATACAAACAGATATTTGGGCCTATTTCACTTTTAAAGGTTTTCAGCAATTTTGTGAGGAGTTTGACATCCTCCATAAGATATCCACTACTTACCATCCTGAAAGCCAAGGTGCTTTGGAAAGGATGCATCAAACCCTTAAGCAAATGCTGACAACCAGTTGCATGGAAACTGGCAGAGACTGGGATGATGGTCTTCCACTGAGGCTCATGGCACTGAGGAATACTTATCAGGAGTTCCCGGTGTATTCACCCAACTCATTAGATTTTAGGCATGATGTGAGAAGTCCACTATCCATCACCTGCCGTAATGCAGCACGCTGCATTACGGCAGGTGAGGCGACTGTCGTCCAAAATATGGCAAGCATAGCATCGTAACACAGACAAATTGTAGGGCTTGACCTGATACAGGGTCCTGTGTAGTACCACCCGGTCAGGGAGGGGCCCGTCGATCTTTACTAGAACCATGGATGTCGGCCCTGCTGCTCCGGGAATCCTGGTAACTTCCAATAATCCCGCTGATGCACCCCCTAACACCTGTAGAGCGGCCTGGATGTCATCCACTTCAACACTCATGTCAATTGTGCCAATCTTCCCCACCGGGCCCGAGACTCCTCTTCCTGGGACAATACCTGTCGGCACCTGACAGGCCAGTCCCCCAACTTGATAATATCGGATAGCCAGACGTGCAACAGAGCCTCCTGCCTGATGTGTCACTTCAGTGCTGCACCTTTACCCAGGGTACGCATGGTCTCAAGCAGGCAATATGACCACAACACCGAAGCCTCAATTGCTGCACTTAAGGTACTAGGATTCGCAAACACGCACTGATCTATTGTTGATTGGATTAGAACAACCACAAACGAGGAATGAGGTACCAAAGGAAGAAGGTCTTCTGAAGGCGAAGACATCCTCTTAGCATCTCGCTCTGGGGCAGCATTAGCCTGCTTATTCTCCAACGGACGTTTGCCTCTCTGGAACTTACTGTCATCGTCCATGGTGACCCCGCTCGGGGAGGCATCCATTAGGAAGGCTCCGGCCTCCCCCCGATGCCGTGAGTCCCTGGGTAGCTACAATGCGCACAAACTGGCCCAAAGAAGCCATCTGATTTCAAAGATGAGCTCCAGATGAGGTGAGGAAAGAAAGTCCAGAAAGGAGTGTTCAATCCGCGCGCCAAGATGGCCGACCCTCACGCAGGAACCCGAAATAAATCTGCAGCTGATAACTGGGAGGCTACGAGTGACGATTATCACTTCGCAAGCAAAGTAGTTCCCTTCAGCTGCAGATTGTTTAGGAATAAAGTGTATTGGAATAGTCAAACTATGTGAGGGAAAAATGGATTCAATAAAAAAAACCTGCATGGGGGAATGTGGAAAATGAAGTCAATAAAAGGTTTGGTTGGTAATGTTGAAGAACAGAGTATTAAGGGACGATGACGCAAGAGGGGCGGACGCCATCTTGACCTGACGCAGAGCACCAGCTGTCTGACCATTGCTTGTATTTTGAAGGATTTCTCCATCCATTCGAACAGATAAGCCTTTCTATAATCATAACAGGGTTGGATAAGCATTTGTATAATCGTAACAGTGTTGCAAAGAATGGTAGAGTACACTGACAATCTTCTGAGCAGTATTTTTGAGAGTCCAGTACCACTATTACTCACAGGAATGGGTATGGTGACCACTATTACAGGAAATGATATGATGACCACTATTACTCACAGGATGGGTATAGTGACCACAATTACTCACAGGATGTGTATGGTATGGTGATACCTTCCTTTTCCCTTACCTTCCTCAACTCCCTTTCACCCTTATCTGCCCCTCCCTCTCCCCCCATCTCCTACTTACCTCACCCATTTCCCATCTCATCCAAACCTCCCTCCCTTCCCAGAATTTAAAAGTACCGCTATTATCCAATAATCTTACTGTATTTGTGTATTCCTTCTATGTTCTCTGTACAACATTTATACTCATTATTCATGTTCTCTGCAAGTTCATATTCCCCGCATATTCACTGGGTTCATCTCATTCTCGTTCATGTTCTCTTTGTTCTTTGTCATGTTCCCCGTATGTTCACTGTTTTCACCGAATTCTCTTACATGTTCTTTAAAATCAAATGTACAATTGTTTTCTTCCATTCAGTACAAATTCTCCAAGACAAACTTTTAACTAAAATTACTTGTCAATTATATAAAAAATAGTCAAGTTCATAATTTTTTTAACTAAAATTTTTTATCAATCACCTAAAAATAGTCAGGATTAACCTCGTCCAACACTGTTCTTAACTAACTTTATCTGTTATCATTCAACTAAAACGAGTCACATTCATCATTTCTTAACTAAAATAACACTTCTCTCAACTGAAAATAGGCACATTCATTATACTTTCTCATCATTTCCTAACTAAAATAACACTTCTCTCAACTAAAACCAGTTAAGTGTAGTTTTTTTCAACACTTTCTTAACTGCTTTGTGGAGTAAGAAAAATAGTCAAAGATACTTTTCGAGACATCAAGGACACACTTAGGGACATCAAAAATATTCATCAAGATGTGAATAACACACTCAAAAGACATCAAAGACACACTCAAAGACATCAATAACACTAAATATCACTAAAAGACATCAATAACACTAAATATCACTAAAAGACATCAATAACGCACTCAAAGGCATTAATAACACACACACTCAAAGACATCAAGTCTTACAGTCTCCGTGGTGTAGTGGTAAGACACTCGCCTGGCGTTCCGCGAGCGCTATGTCATGGGTTCGTATCCTGGCCGGGGAGGATTTACTGGGCGCAATTCCTTAACTGTAACGCAACTGTTTAACGCAACAGTAAAATGCGTACTTGGATGAAAAAACGATTCTTCGCGGCAGGGGATCGTATTCCAGGGACCTGCTCGAAACGCAACGTGTACTAGTGGCTGTACAAGAATGTAACAACTCTTCCATATATCCCCCCCCAAAAAAAAAATCAAAGATGCAATCAAAGACATTAAAATACTACTCATATCCTCAAAGTTATTCTTAGAGTCATCAGAAGCTATTCTCATTAAAGGAATTAAAGTCATTAAAGGAACTCTCCAAAACATCGTTATTCATCAAATGATACTGAGACAGGAAAAATAGACGGTATCGCAGTCTCTAGGTAGATGGAATGCCTGTCACATAAAACAAAAACGAAAGCAAAAAAAAAATAAAAAAAATTAGACTGCTGTGTAATCTTCACTGTGTGGCAGTTGTAGGATAAAGCACAAAAAAAAAACATTTAAAAATACTTTACTTTGATAGAAAAATGAAATTAAACAAATTACAAAACAAAATATCCAGGCATGGCTCTAATACAAAGAGTGCAAACAAACAAGATGAGCAATCAAATTTATTTTACGTTTATGTGCAAATAAAATATTGTGCGGGAATACTGTGAGCCAAACTGAATAACTCTGTTACCACACCGGGTTATGTCAACAGGTCTACTCAGCAGAGCACCCAGGAGTAATCTGAATCTTGGTGGGCTAGGTAGCCCAATATATGCACGATGACGGCCGTGCAGATGGCGCTGGTGTCTTCTTTAACTATTAACCAGCTCTCTTAAACTGCTTGTTTCGGATGACGTAAGCGCCCAGCAACCCAGGAGCGAGGTGGGGTGACGGGCAGTGGGGTAGGTAGACTGGTGGTATTGTCTAGATGTCTGGAAAGTAGTTGTTCTTGTGGCTGCAGTACTTGCATATATAGACGTGATATGGGTAGAATACGTGATGATGGAGCAGGCCGAATCTCTTCCTAGAGATTTTACCATGACAGCTTACCCCGAAGCCTGCTCCTATTGCCTATTCGACTGCAGTTGAGTGTAGAATAGTAGGAGTGGATGAGTCCACGGGGTGGACTCGTGAAAGTGCGTCGGCGACGATGTTGTCCGATCCTTTGATGAAGTAGATAGTGATGTTGAAGTTCTACAGGTACAGGGTCCAGTGAAGCAGATGTTGGTTGGTCAACTGGGTCTGCTGCAGAACCTGGAGTGGATGGTGCTTGATGATGTTGAGGTAGCACTGCAGAACTCTGTGAAGTATGAATTTGCTGTAGAATCAAGCCTGCTGAATGGATCGACGAGAATGGTGATCCAAGTAGATGGTGAGGTTGTTCCTCTGATGCAAGGCCCAGCATAGCAAGCGCTGATTGGAGAACTGGGCTAGCAGTAGGAACTGAAGGAGATTGTGATATATGATGTTCATATGGTGATGCAGGATTCAGCGAAGTTTGGAGAACTGATCCTGACGGAGGGACCGAAGAATGTTGAAGTCCGAGGTGAGGTTGAAGTTGTAACCTAATAGATTGCATGGTACGTTGTGTTGCACGTCGGGCAGGATATTGAGTGCTTCTTCTCTGATGACTGTAGCTAGAATTCATGATTCCATCTCGCGGCGGTGTGATGGTGTTCCTATCGCCAGGGTGGAAGACTGAAGGTTTTCTAATACTTGGCAGGGCGAGAATGGAGTTAGTACTAGACAAGGATTTACGTCTTTCAAATGCAATGGAAGAGAAGTTTGTCTTACAATATTTTAGCTGAGGGCTGGTAAAGTTGTCTGGAGGAGCACGTTTATTTGGATTTGGTTGGTAGAAAGAAGGATCTTTCCTGGTGTTGGAATAGATCGAGAATTTAGAACCATTATAGTCAGGCCAAGTACAACGAGAAGGATTAGACAATACCTTGGTGATGTTGGTTGTCGTACTCAGGTCGTTGGAGGAGATGGTATCACACTTGTTCTGACTTTCATGGCGGTGTCCGTACTACGGGCACTGCTTCCCGAGGTGTTTCACAGCGTTAGCAGTTGTACTGTTCTGGACGGAAATTGCTGTATAATACCTGATGGTAGAACGCGGGGTATTACATAGAGAAACATTACCTAAGCTTGTCTGGGGACAGAGGCTCGTCATAGTTGATGGTATGGCTGAACGGCTCAGAAGACACTGGTACCTGTATTAGGGGTGCCTTTAATAGAGGAGCGTTCGGCTTACCTGTCATCTGAGACATGTGACAATTTTTAACATGGTGTTTAATATCTCGAATCATACCTGGCCAGTAGTAGTCCTGTTTCAGGGCCTTGTAGGTCTTGTAGAAGCCGTAGTGTGAGCGAGATCCCCGGACCAGACGCAAGATATCTGATCGTAGGCTGTTGGGAACTACCAGTTGTTTGATGTTGGCCCAGTCGTTGTTCTCCTTCAATTTCCTGGTTCTATAATGCCGGTACAATACTTTATTTTCTACAGAGAAACCAGGGATAGAGTTAGGTTGGGTCTCAGCCTGTAAGAATAAAGATGTTAAGGAGGGATCCTCTCTGCAACTTACAGAACTCCAGCACTGTGAGATTCGGTGGGAGGCTCGGAGGATTTTGAGGAACAGCTGCAGCAGCTAGTTTCAGGCGAGCAGCTGTGGCCCGCTTCGTCACCATAACAGGAAGGAAGACGTTGTCAGAATCTGTTGCTTGGACCTCTTCAACCAACTGCAAGACAGGGTCTTCCACTGCTGAGTCACATACCTGGGGATCTTCCGTGATGATTAAATTCGCAGGTTGTAGATCTTCTGCCAAGTCGTTGCCCAGAAGACGTTGAACTCCTGACATGGGAAAAGGCTTTTCCCGGATGGCGACTTGGACTTCACCTTGCATAAACGGACAATCTAGGCGGACTCTGGCAAGTGGATATGGAGCAGTGGCAGTTAAGTCCGTGATGAGGACAGTTTCTCCAGTGTAGGTGACGTTGCGTACAGCTGACTTCAGAAGAATAGACTGTAGAGCAGCTGTGTCCCTCAAGATCTTCACTTTGACCCTTTCCTCCGAATCTCTACGGCTGGCAGAGACTGTTCCGGAGCACAAGTGTCTGTTGAAGAGAGAGATCAGTGGATGAAACAAAAATATTCATTACAGGCTTAGGACTTTTATGAATTTTAGGAGGAGGCGATTTGGGCTTGTTTTCACTGCTGACTTTACAGTGAGGATTGGTACACTTCTCTATGGTATGCCCAGAGTCTTTGCAATAATTGCAATACAACGAGGAGTTCACAGTACTGGTACTCACTTTTTCAGGACTAAACCAGGAAGTCTTACTAGATGGTGTGTCAGATGGTACTCTGTAAATAAGGCTGTAGGAGTCAGCCAATTGAGCACATCTGGTAAGATCTCTTTCTTCCTTGTCGGCTAGGTAGTGGCGTATTGAATTAGGTACACGTCTGAGGAATTCTTCCACCAAGATGAGATTGACGAGATCTGTAAAGGTGGAGACTTATGCGACTTCCAGCCACTTCATAAAATATCTCTTTTCGTTATTGGCAAACTCTAGGTAAGTGGTAGCACTTGCTTTAAGGTAATCCCTGAACTTACGTCTGTAGGTCTCGATGGAGAGGAGGTAGGCATCCAGCACTGCCTGTTTCAATACTTTGTAGTCAGCTTCGGACGCCATAGTATTGAGTCACTGCAGCTCTACCTGTTAAATGAGACCTAAGAAGTACAGACCATTGATCCTGAGGCCAGCTAAGTTGGGTAGCCAGAGCCTCAAATGATATAAAAAAGACATCTACTTCTGCCTCATCATAAGATGGCATTAACTTAATTGCATGTGAAAGGTTAAAACGTACGGGAAGGTTAGCTTCAGCTTGTTGGCGCCGAGTGTGGTGTGTAGTTTCTAAGTCGAGTTCTCTCCTACGATGGTCTAGAGTCAGGGCAGCTTGTTTCTTCTCGTGTTCACGATGTATCTCTAGCTCGCGTTGTCTTAACTCTAGCATTTCCTGCTCACGCTCTCGTTGGAATTCAACGTGTTCACGTTGAAGGCCAGCTTATTCTTTCTTACGCTCACGTTGAAGGGCAGCTTCACGTTCCTTCAGTTGAAGGGCTTCCTTCTCACGGTCACGTTCTAGGGCAGCTTGTTCTTTCTGGAGCTGAAGAGTTTCTCCCTGAAGAGCAGCTTGCTCCTTCAGACGTTCGCGTTCAGCGTTAGCGAGTTCTAGCTTCAATTTCATGGCTGCCAAGGCGCTCTTATCTGCAATTAAGTATTGGTCAGAAGAATCTGCTGTAATAATATCATTATCCAATAGATAATCCGTAATGAGATTGTGTAAATCAGTTATAGTGGCTCCATGTGGGGCCGGAAGGTTGTACTCATTGAGTAGAGTCCGCATCTCTGCCTTGGTGGCACGATGTAGTGTGCCCACTTCATCGTTTGGATTCTGTCTGAATGTGGAAAGACGAAACATGGTGAATGATAGCAAATATATGCAAGAGAATATATCCCCAATATATAATATATATATATATATATATATATATATATATATATATATATATATATATATATATATAAATATATATATATATATTAGTATATTTTGGTAGCAGTCTTTCCTGTAGACATATATTATTAAATATGACCGAAAAAGTAAGATTAATAATTCAAACACGAATTTTCTCAATCTTTCGTACATTTCTTTTCACTGTTGGAGGTAAATCAAAAATCAATTCTCCAAAATTCATTTTTATTTCTAGTCTGACGCGACACGAGCGCGTTTCGTAAAACTTATTACATTTTCAAAGACTTTAGTTCACAAATACACAACTGAATAGAACTTACGCATCTCCGATTTTATATCTACATTTGAGTGAGGTGGAAGGGGTGATGTGGCATTAACACAAGACGGAACAAGATGTGGCATTAATAGGGTATTAATTTCATCAACACAAGACAGAACAAGAGGTGCTATTAATAGGGTATTAATTTCATAAACACAAGACAGAACACGAAACAATGGATATTGAATAGAAGTGTTTGTAGAAAGCCTATTGGTCCATATTTCTTGATGCTTCTATATTGGAGCGGAGTCTTGAGGTGGGTAGAATATAGTTGTGCAATAATTGGCTGTTGATTGCTGGTGTTGACTTCTTGATGTGTAGTGCCTCGCAAACGTCAAGCCGCCTGCTATCGCTGTATCTGTCAATGATTTCTGTGTTGTTTACTAGGATTTCTCTGGCGATGGTTTGGTTGTGGGAAGAGATTATATGTTCCTTAATGGAGCCCTGTTGCTTATGCATCGTTAAACGCCTAGAAAGAGATGTTGTTGTCTTGCCTATATACTGGGTTTTTTGGAGCTTACAGTCCCCAAGAGGGCATTTGAAGGCATAGACGACGTTAGTCTCTTTTAAAGCATTCTGTTTTGTGTCTGGAGAGTTTCTCATGAGTAGGCTGGCCGTTTTTCTGGTTTTATAGTAAATCGTCAGTTGTATCCTCTGATTTTTGTCTGTAGGGATAACGTTTCTATTAACAATATCTTTCAGGACCCTTTCCTCCATTTTATGAGCTGTGGAAAAGAAGTTCCTGTAAAATAGTCTAATAGGGGGTATAGGTGTTGTGTTAGTTGTCTCTTCAGAGGTCGCATGGCTTTTCACTTTCCTTCTTATGATGTCTTCGACGAAACAATTGGAGAAGCCGTTATTGACTAGGACCTGCCTTACCCTACAGAGTTCTGAATTGAGAAAATTCGTGTTAGAATTATTAATCTTACTTTTTCGGTCATATTTAATAATATATGTCTACAGGAAAGACTGCTAGCAAAATATACTAATATTAAAGCGCACGACCCAGCAGCAAGGAATCAAGCCTTCACGATAAAATATCGCCAGGATCTGATTCGTGATCAGATATACAAGGCAAAGAATGAAATCAAAGACAACAAAACGCAACTACTTCATGCTACAAACGAGTGGAGAAATAGCAACATCGACGAAAGTATCCGTACCCGCATTGAACAACACCTCGACATCCTCACAGACCAACATCACCTCAGCACTGAAACAAGGATTATCAAGAAACTAACAACATTATATGGAGGACCTATGGCAATTCCACGACCAAGAGATGGCTTCCTGAACCTTGCAGGAATTAACCTCACTGAGGACCAAGTCACTCTCCTAAATCTGGGCATAAACTGTCATGTTATGTCCAGACCGAGTGAGATGGCCCGGAAAGTAGAGTTGGAAATTCTGTTGGACGACATATTCGACCTCGAGACACAAAAGAAGGTCACTACCAAAGATACCTTACAAGCAGAACTTATTGCAGAAGGAGGAAAGAATCGAGGCAATTACAGAAGCACCATACTGTCCCCCGAGCTTAAAGCGGCAGCTAAAAGCCTTCGTGAGAACAAGGAGATAGTTGTCAGGAGAGGTGACAAGTCGCCAATATATGTCATTCTTAAAAAAGACGAATATCTGGCGAAAATGAACATCATACTCTCTGACCAAACTAAGTTCCAAAGGGTAACGAAGGACACTACAGCCGAATTAAAAACAAAGGTCAACAAACTGATTGAAACTGTGAACGCCAAGAAATCCGGACTCCACCTGCCAAAGATCATTGGGGAATATAAACCTGGATATGCGTATGGAAATGTCAAGACACACAAGCCTGGAAACCCACTTCGGCCAATCATTAGCCAGATACCCACACCCACGTACAGACTGGCGAAGCGACTCAACGGCCTGCTGACTCCTTATGTTCCTTGCGCCTTCAGCCTGAAGTCTCCAAAGGAATTTGTTGACTTACTGCGGGGCACACGGGCCACAGGGATAAGAGCCTCGTTGGACGTAGAATCGCAGTTTACCAACGTACCTGTGGACGAGACAATCGGAATGATAGCCGGCAGAGTGTATCGTGATCCAGCCTGTACTCCTCTTGACATACCAGAAAATATTCTGAGGAAACTACTCCAAGCTTGTACTAAAGAGGCACCCTTCTTGAGCCCGGATGGGCACATGTATAAGCAAGTAGATGGGGTCGCCATGGGTTCTCCCCTAGGTGTCCTGTTTGCAAACTTCTACATGGGTACCATCGAGCAAAAAGTCTTAGTCGACATGAACTTGAAACCGGCCATATACTGCAGGTATGTTGACGACATTTTTACACAGGTACCTGATGTCAGACATCTGCAGGAGCTGAAGGAGGCATTTGAGCAGAGTTCCGTGCTGCGTTTCACTTACGAGATGGAAAAGGATGGGAAGCTGCCCTTTCTAGATGTAACAGTCATGGAAAAGGGCGGAGGTTTCCACACTGCAGTCTACACTAAGGAAACAAACATAGGAATGTGCCTAAATGCCAACAGCGACTGCCCAGACAGGTACAAGAGGAGTGTTGTTAACGCATATGTCGACCGTGCTCTCAGCCACAGCTCAGAATGGAAGCAAGTCGACGAAGAACTCTGTAGGGTAAGGCAAGTCCTAGTCAACAATGGCTTCTCCAGTGGTTTCGTCGAAGACATCATAAGAAGGAAAGTGAAACGCCATGCAACCTCTGAAGAGACAACTAACACAACACCTATACCCCCTATTAGACTATTTTACAGGAACTTCTTTTCCACAGCTCATAAAATGGAGGAAAGGGTCCTGAAAGATATTGTTAATAGAAACGTTATCCCTACAGACAAAAATCAGAGGATACAACTGACGATTTACTATAAAACCAGAAAAACGGCCAGCCTACTCATGAGAAACTCTCCAGACACAAAGCAGAACGCTTTAAAAGAGACCAACGTTGTCTATGCCTTCAAATGCCCACTTGGGAACTGTAAGCTCCAAAAAAACCCAGTATATAGGCAAGACAACAACATCTCTTTCTAGGCATTTAACGATGCATAAGCAACAGGGCTCCATTAAGGAACATATAATCTCTTCCCACAACCAATCCATTGCCAGAGAAATCCTAGTAAACAACACAGAAATCATCGATAGCAGACGGCTTGACGTTTGCGAGGCACTGCACATTAAGAAGTCAACACCAGCAATCAACAGCCAATTAATGCACAACTATATTCTACCCACCTCAAGACTCCGCTCCAATATAGAAGCATCAAGAAATATGGACCAATAGGCTTTCTACAACCACTTCCATTTCAATACCCATTGTTTCGTGTTCTGTCTTGTGTTGATGAAATTAATACCCTATGAAATACCACCTCACCCCATCCACCTCACTCAAATGTAGATATAAACAAATCGGAGATATGTAAGTTCTATTCAGTTGTGTATGTATAAAGTCTCTGAAAATGTAATAAGTTTTACGAAACGCGCTCAAGTGTCGCGTCAGACTAGAAATAAAAATGAATTTTGGAGAATTGATTTTTGAATTACCTCCAACAGTGAAAAGAAATGTACGAAAGATTGAGAAAATTCGTGTTAGAATTATTAATCTTACTTTTTCGGTCATATTTAATAATATATGTCTACAGGAAAGACTGCTACCAAAATATACTAATATATATATATATATATATATATATATATATATATATACATATGGAGGGGTATTGGAGGGGACCCACATTCCCTCCAATGCGTTATGTGTGGTTTCCTCCGAGGCTATGGGTCCCCCTTCTTCCAGCCAGAGGTGGTACTCCCTTCCCTATTTTATATATATATACATATTATATATATATATATATATATATATATATATATATATATATATATATATATATATATATATATATATATATATGTATATATATATATATATATATATACATATATATGGTACATCCCAGGTGGATGTACCAAAATATGAAATGTCAGAGTGACAGGATGATGTGGCAACGGTAAATTATCCTGTTTAAACTTAATAGTCAAGGTTACAATCAAGATAAAAAAAATGAAACTGAGTGTTTCTTACGGACCCGAGCCCAGCGTCGTAGCATGGAGCAGTGACGACCACGCCATCAGTGGGTCAGCTCCCGAAACCCCCTCCAAATGGACGACGCTATCTAGTGAGGACGGGATATACCGGCCAAAGGGGCTGGATTCCCGTCTTGATCAGCTCATAACATAGCCGCTACTGACCTCTGGTGAGGTGACGCTTAGACAGCAACGCCATCTATGGAGTGGATAGGTGGGCGTTTGTGTCTAAGCCTGTAAGTGAGGTGCCCTAGGGTGTCCCTAGTACTGATGACGTGTCTGATTACAGAGTCGACCTGGGACTGCTGGATTGGACGATGGGCAGTCTACCCAAGGCAGCCAAAGTCTCTCCACGGGTTTGCTGCAGAAGCTGTGAGTTGCTCCCAGACGAACACTGCTGAGAGTTTTAGCCTGCCTGTGATGTGGCAGAGTTGAGGAATCGTCGTACCCGGGGGTTGACTGGTGGAAGAAACAAGCCACTGTGGTGCTATAGAGAGGAGAGTGATCAGCGGAATCACACGAGGCTCCTGCCTAGGGCTCGCAACCCTAGTATCGGTCGTGGAGTAGTCTACACAGCGGAGCTGATTGGAACCTGCCAGCTACAGGCTGGATTTGTGGTTGAAGGCCTCCACGATGGTGCACCCAGTGGGACTGTGATTTGGCTGGCCTGTGGCCAGGGTAGATTCGCCTAGAGAATCAAAGGATTCATCATGAGGCCACGAGAAGAGAACCAGGGCTACTCATCTTGAGCACCGTAGAGCATCCTGTGTCTTCGGAGGAAGACAAGTTATTGTATATAGGTGTAGTTATAGCCCCAGCGAGGGACTGTGAGATATTTATTTATGGTGGTGGTTAATATATATATTTAATTTAGTGTATTAGTATCCCTTCCCCTTTAATTTACTTGCGTTATGGAACACATCCCTTGAAAGCCACTACTAACTTGGGGCGGATACCCAAACTCTAATAAGTTCAGAGGAGAACCCAGTTGCGACCCAATAGGGTCATAACAGTGTTTCAAGGACGTAAGGAATCTTGTACCCGGTACTCTATATGACGAGGATAAGGGCAAGAGGGATCCTACTTAATTGTGAGACAATTGTCTCGAAGGCTCTTGTAGGGACGAGAATAAGGTGGAAATCACAGGATATAGCAAAGATTATTGACGACCAATCACGAATATAACTGTGGCCACAAGACACCACGTAATCCAAAGTTATCCAACAATTATATAATGCTACATCTGGAAAGCAAACAGTATGAAGCACCATTAAAATTAGTCAAAGAATAAGAGTTCTGAAAAATTAAATTTGTAATAAAGCCAAGTACAGTTACCACAACTTTAAGTGAAGAGTCTAGAAGCCTGTGCTCCTGCTGGGTGACTTCAATTGTCGTCATTCTCTTTGGGGTGACGTTCTGACGAATACCCGGGGTCGCCTTCTTGAGCCGTTTCTCCTCTCTTCTTCCCTGTCTCTTCTAAATTCTGGTGAGCCCACTCATTTGGACTCTCGGACTCGCACCCTTTCTTGTCTTGATCTTTCTCTCTGCTCTTCTTCTCTTTACTTAGATTTCACGTGGCAGGTTCTTGATGACCTCCATAGAAGTGATCATTTCCCCATCCTTGTTTCCTTTTTCTCTTTTCGCCCTTCCCTCTCTTTCCCTAGGTGGCAGTTTACTAAGGCGGACTGGACCCTATTTACCCTCAGTGCTACTCTCTCTGACCTCTCCCTTCGGCCTCTCTCTCGCGCTCTCCTCCTTTTTCATGACACTGTCTTCAACGCTGCCCTCCGCTCTATCCCTCGCTCTTCCTCTCGGGGTCCACGGAAGTGCGTTCCCTGGTGGAATGCGGACTGTGCTCGGGCTGTCCGCTGTAAGCGTGCAGCTTGGAAGAGGCACCGTCGTAGGCAGACGACCGATTCTTTTCTTTTCTTTCGGAAAGCGAGTGCGGTGGCCCGTAGGGCCATCCGTACGGCTAAACGTGAATGTTGGGTATCTTATGTCTCAACAATTACGTCCGAAACTCCTCTGGCCCAGATCTGAAAGCGTATCCGCAAGATAGCGGGTAAATTCGTTCCCGATGTTTCACCGGTCCTTCACCTCCATGATACTCTTGTGGCGGACCCGTTGCAGGTTGCTTCCGTACTGGGTTCCCACTTTTCTTCTGTTAGCTCTGGTCTTCATCTTCCCCAGTCTTTTCTTCTTCGTGAACCTGTCCTTGAGTCTCGTTCTTTAGATTTCTGCACTCGTCTTCAACTTCCCGATAATGATCCCTTCTCTCTCTCTGAACTTCGTTCTGCTCTGGCCCTCTGCGGTTCTACGGCGGCGGGCTCCGATGGTATTCATTATGAGATGCTTCGCCATCTCCCTCCGTGCACGTCTCAGTATTTACTGAGTCTGTATAATCGGATCTGGGAGTCGTCGTCAGTCCCTGAGGACTGGCTCGATGCCGTTGTCCTCCCTGTTCGCAAACCGGGGTCTCTGGGTACTTCCCCTAAGGACTTTCGCCCTATTGCTCTCACAAGTTGTGTCAGCAAACTCTTTGAACGTATGGTTAACGTTCGTCTGATGTGGTTCCTGGAACACCATCACCTCCTCTCCCCTTCTCAATTTGGTTTCTGCAAGTGCCGCAGCACGACAGATGTCCTGGTGAACTTGGAGGTCTATATTCGTACTGCTTTTGCTGCGAAGACCTCCGTTGTTGCTGTCCTTTTTGACCTGGAAAAGGCTTACGACACCACTTGGCGATATCATATTCTATCTCAACTTCATTCTTTTGGCCTTCGTGGTCATCTCCCTCTCTTTCTCCGCAGCTTCCTCTCCCGTCGTTCCTTTCGGGTGCGCCTTGGTACCGCGCTCTCTGCCTCTTTTCAGCAATACGAAGGTGTGCCCCAGGGTAGTGTTCTGAGCAGTACTCTTTTTCTGGTTGCCCTCAATGGTCTTCTTTCCTCTCTTCCTTCTGGTGTCTTCTCCGCTCTCTATGTCGATGATCTTACCCTTTGCTGTCAGGGTGATGATTCGCCTCTCCTTCAGCGCCGGCTTCAACTTGCAATTGATGCCGTGTCGTCTTGGGGCCACCGATCATGGCTTCAAGTTCTCTACTTCTAAGATTTGTGCCATGACTTTTACGCGGAAACTGGTTGTTCTTCGTCCCTCTTTGTCACTTTATGGTCATCCCGTTGAATACAAAGATTCCGCGAAGCTTTTGGGGTTATTCCTTGACACTCGTTTGTCTTGGTCTCCCCATATCTCTTACCTCCGTGTTGAGTGCTCTAAGGCTCTTACCCTCCTTCGGGTCTTGTCCCATACTTCTTGGGGGGCAGATAGGCGCACTCTCCTTGCTTTACATTCCTCTCTTGTTCTGTCTAAGCTCGATTATGGTTGCCCTGCTTACTCGTCTGCTTCTCCTTCTACTCTTCGCCGTCTTGATGCTTTGCACCATACTGGGTTGCGCCTCAGTTCTGGTGCCTTTCGTTCGACTCCCGTCCTTAGCTTGTATGACGACACTGGCTTCCTGTCTCTCCAGGACCGCCGTGATCGCTACTGTCTTCGCTATCTTGCGCGGTCCTTACAACATCCTTCCTCTCGCCTCTGTCGTGCTTTAACTTTTACCCTTCCTGCGGTTCCTGTTCCTCTTCACCACCTCCCTCTTTCTGTCCGGTTATCTCGCCTCCAGGATTCTCTTTCCATTCGTATTTCTAATGTTTCTCCTCGTGTTGTTCCTTCTATGCCCCCGTGGAGAGTCCCTCTTCCGCGGTTTTGTACTTCCTTGACCCGTATCACTAAAGCTTTTACCCCTCCTATGGTTCTGAAACGTCTTTTCCTTGAGCACTTTTCTTCTCACTCCCGCTCCGTTTCTGTCTTCACCGATGGGTCTAAGTCGGCGGACGCTGTTGGCTACTCTGTTGTTTTTCCTGATCGCACTTATATGTGTCGCTTACCTCCGGAGACTAGCATCTTTACAGCGGAACTTTATGCTATTCTCTATGCTCTTTGTCTCCTGCTTTCTCGTTGTCAGTCTTCCTTTGTAGTTGTTGTTGACTCTCGTAGTGCCCTCATGGCTCTCGGGTCCTTTAATCCGGTTCATCCAGTAGTTGTCGAGATCCAGCATTGGCTGTTTCTTGTTCACAGTAAATTTAAGTCGGTTGAGTTTTGTTGGGTTCCCAGCCATATTGGTGTGTCTTTAAATGAGCGTGCGGATGCTGCCGCCAAGGAAGCTGTCCGCTCTTGTCCCATCTCTCGTAAAGGCATTCCGTATTCTGACTTTTACCCGGTTATCCATTCCTCAGTCCTTACCCATTGGCAGGCTTCTTGGTTGTCTGTTACTGGTAACAAGCTACGTACTCTTAAATGTTGTGTTTCCTCGTGGCCGTCCTCCTTCCACCGTAACCAGCGGTGGGAAACAGCTCTGGCGAGGTTGCGTATTGGCCATACTCGCTTAACCCATGGTCACTTGATGGAGCGCCGCCCTGCTCCTTCTTGTCCTAGTTGCATTGTCCCTCTTATGGTCGTGCATGTCCTTCTTGAATGTCCTGACTTCCAGGACGAGCGTGTGTCTTGCTTTCCGACCGCCCCTCGCGGTCACCTGTCCCTCAATAGAATTCTTGATGACTCGGATACTTTTGATATCGTTCGCCTTATGCGTTTTTGTTCTCGTATTGGCATCCTTGGTGATATTTAGCGCCCTCTGATTATTTTGCGCATTTGATGGTGCTACATAGCCTTCCCGGTTTGGTGCCTTCTTTTGATAATTACTTACTTACTTTTTCAATAATGTACCCATATTTATTTAGACAAACCATCCAACATACTTATTGGTTCTAGCTTCAGTTATGTTAGGGACATGTGGGGGTTAGGTGAAGTCAGTAATTTCTATAATAAATTTATGCAAGTGTACCATATCCTATTAAAAATGCAACTAATTAGAACCTAAATTCATCTAAATCTATCAAAAATTTAAGCTTATACCAGACAAATTTAACCAAATTCAACCTAACAAAAGCTAAACTAACTAAATATAAGCATCCCATATCCTTACATACAAGCCTATGTCACCTCTGTCCATACATTACATAAGTTAGCTACAGCTCGAACCCCCCAAATAAGTAAATTTACACTATTTTATGAACATGCTAGATCATTACCCCTAAGATATTATATATCCTACATATACCACCTCACCTAACATATACAAAGCTAAATTTGATTAAAGTTGGCCAAATTTAAGCTATTCCCACCTAAATTCAACCTAATTCAATTCAATTTCTGACAAATATACCCAATGTTTTGTAACAGAGCACAGCCAATGCCCATTTATACCCATATTTTCACCTATTCCAACCTAACCTACACAACCTTACCTAACCAGACCTAGTATATCCAAAGCTAGATTTTATTAAAGTTGGCGGAATTTATGCTGTCCCACCTAAATTAAACCTAATTTAAGAAAATTCCCACCAAATATACCCAAATGTTTTGTATCATAGCGCAACCAATGTCCATTTTTACCCACATTTTTATCAATTCCATGTTACCCTACACTGCCTTACCCACCCTGACTTAACATATCCCAAGCTAGATTTCATTAAAGTTTGCAAAATTTAAGTTATTTCCACCTAAATTCAACCTAATCAATTTCTGCCAAATATACCCAATGTTTTGTAACATAGCACAGCCAATGTCTATTTTTACCCACATTTTCACCTATTCCCACCTGCCCTACACAACCTTACCTAACCAGACCTAGTATATCCAAAGCTAGATTTGAATTAAAGTTGACAAAATTTATGCTGTCCCACCAAAGCCAATTTTATCCAAGTTTCACCTATTCCATCTAAACTTCCAATATCCAACATCCAGTCTTGGCACAAAATCCAACACTCCCAAGACCATTTCATAGAGCTAGTGCTGTTTCCGTCTGGCTATTTCTATTTCAATATGTGTTTTCTATCATCAATTCTACCAAACCAGACCTAACCTAACCTATACTAACACAACATTGAGTAAATTCATTCAAATTATCCCAATTTGTAACAATTCTAGTAAATTTATCCTTTGATAAAATGGGCTTTGGCTGTGCTATGATATAAAACATTTTGGGTAAATTTGATAGAAATTGACCTAAATTAGGTTTGAATTTAGGTGGACAGTATAAATTTCCCCTATTTTTATTAAAATCTAGCCTTGGATATGCTGGGTCAGGTTAGGTGAGGTTATGTAAGGTAAGTTGGAATAGGTAAAAATGTGCTTTTGCTGTTCTGTTACAAAACATTTGGGTATATTTGGTTGGAATTGTCTTAAAATAGGTTTAATTTAGGTGGGACAGCATAAATTTTGTCAACTTTAATTCAAATCTAGCTTTGGATATACTAGGTCTGGTTAGGTAAGGTTGTGTAGGGCAGGTTGGAAAAGGTGAAAATGTGCGTAAAAATAGACATTGGCTGTACTATGTTACAAAACATTGGGTATATTTGGAAGAAATTGATTAGGTTCAATTAGGTGGAAATAGCTAAAATTTTGCAAACTTTAATCAAATCTAGCTTCGTATATGCTAAGTCAGGTTAGGTAAGGCGGTGTAGGATAGAATTGAATAGGTGAAAATATGGGTAAAAATGGGCATTGGCTGTGCTATGTTACAAAACATCGGGTACATTTGGTGGAAATTGAATTAAATTACATTGAAATTAGGTGGGAAAAGCTCAAATTTGGCCAACTTTAATCAAATTTACCTTCGGATATGTTAGATGAGGTTATATAAGGTAGGATATTTAATATCTTAAGGATAATGAACTAGCATGTTCATAAAATAGTGTAATCTTACCTATTTGGGGTTTCAAGCTATAGTTGACTTATGTATGGTCAGAGGTGACATAGGCTTGTATGTGAGGATATGGGTTGCTCATGTTTAAATATTTTATAATAATAATAATAATAATTTTTATTTAGGTAAGGTACATACATAAAGAGATTTTACAAAGTTTGTTGGCTTTATAGATAGAGCTAGTACATACAATGCCTAAAGCCACTATTACGCAAAGCGTTTCAGGCAGGAAAAACATTAATGACTAAAGCATAAAACTAATGGGTAAAAAGAATAAAATGTGTTGAGAACAAATAAAAATAGAGGTAAAACAGGGGGGAACATTGTTGAAAAAGCAGCACAAATACAATTACAAATTATTACAGAAAATTACATTCAAACAGCGTTGATTTGAAAAAAAAAAAAACATACATGGGTTGACAACAGAGGGGTAAGGTAGGTTACAGGGAATTTATTAGGTATAGCTTCGTTTTTAACTTAAACTGGTTGAGAGAGGTACAGTCTTTAACATGGTTGGGAAGGTCATTCCACATTCTGGGCCCCTTGATTTGTAGAGCATTTCTGGTTTGATTAAGTCGTACTCTAGGAATATCAAAACTGTATTTATTTCTGGTGTGGTGCTCATGGGTTCTGTTACAACCTTCTATGAAGCTTTTGAGATCAGGATAGGCATTATAGTTTAGCGTTTTATATATGTATAATACACATGAGAAAATGTGCAGTGACTTAATGTCTAACATATTCAGAGATTTGAGTAGGGGTACCGAGTGATGTCTCGGGCCAGAATTGGATATTGTCCTAATAGCAGCTTTGTGTTGAGTAATTAGAGGACGTAAGTGATTTTGGGTAGTAGAGCCCCAAGCACAAATACCATAGTTGAGATATGGATAGATAAGGGAGTAATAGAGTCACCAGGGCAGGGCGTGGTACATAATATCTGATCTTAGAAAGAATGCCCACAGTTTTTGAAACTTTTTTTGATATGTTTAGAATGTGTCCCTGGAAATTCAGCTTGTGGTCAATGAGAATGCCAAGGAAATTGCCATCTAATTTGTTACAAATTTGGGTATTGTTTATTTTGAGATTTATTTGATTAGAGGATTTATTGCCAAACAGAATATAGAAAGTTTTGTCAATGTTAAGGGTGAGTTTGTTGGCAGTTAGCCACAGATGGACTTTATTTAGCTCAGTATTTACTGTGGCATTTAGAGCAAGGGGATCAGGACTGGAGTAAATGAAGGTTGTGTCGTCAGCAAATAGAATTGGTTTGAGGTGTTGGGAGGCATTTGGAAGGTCATTAATGTAGATGAGAAAGAGGAGAGGGCCAAGTATGCTGCCCTGGGGAACACCAATTTTGATGGGTAGGGTGGGAGAAATTGTATTATTCACAGAAACACATTGGAGCCTGTCAGTAAGGTAGGATTTGAGGTATTGTAGGGAGTGACCTCTGACTCCATAATGATGTAATTTAAGAAGAAGGTTTTGGTGGTTGACAGTATCGAAAGCTTTACGCAGGTCCACAAATAAGCCAACAGGGAACTCATTTTTATCAAGAGCTGTATGAATCGAGTTAAGCATACTAATAAGTGCATCGTTAGTGCTTTTTTTTGGGTCTGAAGCCATATTGGCAAGGGCTAAGTATATTGAGTTTGGCTAGATATGAGTAAAGCTGCTTATAGATTAGTTTTTCAAAAATTTTTGACAAGTTTGGCAGGATTGATATAGGTCTGTAGTTGTTAACATCAGTGAGATCACCACATTTGTGGACAGGCGTTACTCTCGCTTTTTTTAGAATATCTGGAAAGGTTTGGAGTTCAAGTGACTTGTTGAAGAGCAAAGCAATAGCAGGGGCTAAAGATCTGGAGGCTTTTTTGTAAATTAAAGTTGGTATCTCCTCAAGGGCACCAGACTTGGTTTTAAGGGAAAGGATTATCTCATTGACGTCAGTGGAATTAATAGGCTTTAGGTACAGAGACTGTGGATAGTTACCTGTAAGATAGTCCTTAATGTCAGTACTGGAAGATGGAATATCATTTGCATGGGATGAACCAATGGAAGAGAAGAACCTATTGAACTCAATAGCAGAATCAGAGGCTGAAAGCTGACCATCGTTATTAGACAGGAGAGTCGGTTTGTTATTTAAAGACTTCTTTGATCCCAATATTTGTGAAATTGTTCTCCAAGTTTGTTTAATGTTGCTCTTTATTTGGGTAAATTTATCTTCGTAGTATTTAGTTTTGGCTCGTCTAATTATCTTAGATAGCAATAATGAGTAATTCTTCTAGAATTCTTTGGAGACAATTCCTAACCTATACTTCTTCTGAAGGTCATGTTTTTTATTAATAGATTTAAGTATTCCCTTTGTAAGCCAGGGATTGTTAAGCCTTTTGGTTGTGACTTGTTTTGTAAGCATAGGACAGTGGGTATTATAAAGGCTAAGAGTTTTTTGAAGAAAAGATTGCACGATTGATTGCAAAAGATTGATTTAGCTTTTGTTGGGTTGAATTTGGTTAAATTTGCATAGCATATGTATAATTTTCAATAGATTTAGATGAATTTGGGTTCTAATTAGTTGAATTTTTTGATAGGATATAGTAAATTTGTTTAAATTATCATAGAAACTACGGACTTCACCTAACTTCCACCTGCCCTAACGTATCTTAGGCTACAACCATTAAGTCTGTTGGATGGTGTGCCTAAATAAATATGGGTGACATGATTGAGGAGAATCTATCAAGTATTAATAAGGCATTAAAAATAATGGACATATGTTAGACGAATAGTCTAGCACTAATAATGTTGAAACATTAATGGTAGATGTATGTGTTTTTATATTGAGCTCATAGGATGTCAGATGCATCGTTCATTCATGTGAAATTCTGACTTTTGGGGGAGTTGGTTAAACTCAGCATATTATTATTAATGTCCTAAACATACCTAGAAAAATATTATGGAAATTGTGTATTGTTTAGCCTAGTTGCCTGTGATTGTATTTGTACAAATAGCATAATAATTATAATTGTGCAGATTGTGTATTAATTATGCAGGTATTTTGCATTATTTGTATGATAATTATACAAATACAAATATAAATATTTATTCAGGTAAAGTACATACATACAAGGTGAGATACAAAAAGTTGATGGATTTAAAGATAGAACTAGTACATACAATGCCTAAAGCCACTATTAAGCAAAGCGTTTTGGGCAGGAGAAACACTAAATAAATAAATAAATAAATAAATGTTTATTTAGGTAAGGTACATACATACAAGAAATTTTTACAAAGATTGGTGGACTTATAGATAGAACTAGTACATACAATGCCTAAAGCCCCTATTACGCAAAGCGTTTCGGGCATGAAAAACTTAAATGACTAAAGCTTAATACTAATTGAGCATAAAGAGTAAAATGAAAACATGAAATGAAAACATAGCTGAAAAAGCAGCACAAATACAATTCTGTCGACAAACAGCGCTCTTTAAAAAAAACAGACATTGGTTGACAATAGAAGGGTAAGGTAGGTTACAGGAAATGTATTAGGTATAGCTTCGTTTTTATCTTAAACTGGTTGAGAGAGGTACAGTCTTTAACATGGTTGGGAAAGTCATTCCACAATCTGGGTCCCTTGATTTGTAGAGCATTTCTAGTTTGATTAAGTCGTACTCTAGGAATATCAAAACTGTATTTATTTCTGGTGTGGTGCTCATGGGTTCTGTTACAACCTTCTATGAAGCTTTTGAGGTCAGGATTGGCATTACAGTTTAGCGTTTTATATATGTATAATACACATGAGAGAATGTGCAGTGACTTAATGTCTAACATATTCAGAGATTTGAGTAGGGGTACCGAGTGATGTCTGGGGCCAGAGTTGGATATTGTCCTAATAGCAGCTTTGTGTTGAGTAATTAGAGGACGTAAATGATTTTGGGTAGTAGAGCCCCAAGCACAAATACCATAGTTGAGATATGGATAGATAAGGGAGTAATAGAGAGTCGCCAGGGCAGGGCGGGGTACATAATATCTGATCTTAGAAAGAATGCCAACAGTTTTTGAAACTTTTTTTGATATATTTAGAATGTGTCCCTGGAAATTCAGCTTGTGGTCAATGAGAATGCCAAGGTATTTGCCATCTAATTTGTTACAAATTTGGGTATTGTTTATTTTGAGATTTATTTGATTAGAGGATTTATTGCCAAACAGAATATAGAAAGTTTTGTCAATGTTAAGGGTGAGTTTGTTGGCAGTTAGCCACAGATGGACTTTATTTAGCTCAGTATTTACTGTGGCATTTAGAGCAAGGGGATCAGGACTGGAGTAAATGAAGGTTGTGTCGTCAGCAAATAGAATTGGTTTGAGGTGTTGGGAGGCATTTGGAAGGTCATTAATGTAGATGAGAAAGAGGAGAGGGCCAAGTATGCTGCCCTGGGGAACACCAATTTTGATGGGTAGGGTGGGAGAAATTGTATTATTCACAGAAACACATTGGAGCTGTCAGTAAGGTAGGATTTGAGGTATTGTAGGGAGTGACCTCTGACTCCATAATGATGTAATTTAAGAAGAAGGTTTTGGTGGTTGACAGTATCGAAAGCTTTACGCAGGTCCACAAATAAGCCAACAGGGAACTCATTTTTATCAAGAGCTGTATGAATCGAGTTAAGCATACTAATAAGTGCATCGTTAGTGCTTTTTTTTGGGTCTGAAGCCATATTGGCAAGGGCTAAGTATATTGAGTTTGGCTAGATATGAGTAAAGCTGCTTATAGATTAGTTTTTCAAAAATTTTTGACAAGTTTGGCAGGATTGATATAGGTCTGTAGTTGTTAACATCTGTGAGATCACCACATTTGTGGACAGGCATTACTCTCGCTTTTTTTAGAATATCTGGAAAGGTTTGGAGTTCAAGTGACTTGTTGAAGAGCAAAGCAATAGCAGGGGCTAAAGATCTGGAGGCTTTTTTGTAAATTAAAGTTGGTATCTCCTCAAGGGCACCAGACTTGGTTTTAAGGGAAAGGATTATCTCATTGACGTCAGTGGAATTAATAGGCTTTAGGTACAGAGACTGTGGATAGTTACCTGTAAGATAGTCCTTAATGTCAGTACTGGATGATGGAATATCATTTGCATGGGATGAACCAATGGAAGAGAAGAACCTATTGAACTCAATAGCAGAATCAGAGGCTGAAAGCTGACCATCGTTATTAGACAGGAGAGTCGGTTTGTTATTTAAAGACTTCTTTGATCCCAATATTTGTGAAATTGTTCTCCAAGTTTGTTTAATGTTGCTCTTTATTTGGGTAAATTTATCTTCGTAGTATTTAGTTTTGGCTCGTCTAATTATCTTAGATAGCAATAATGAGTAATTCTTCTAGAATTCTTTGGAGACAATTCCTAACCTATACTTCTTCTGAAGGTCATGTTTTTTATTAATAGATTTAAGTATTCCCTTTGTAAGCCAGGGATTGTTAAGCCTTTTGGTTGTGACTTGTTTTGTAAGCATAGGACAGTGGGTATTATAAAGGCTAAGAGTTTTTTGAAGGAAAGATTGCACGATTGAATGCAAAAGATTGATTTAGCTTTTGTTGGGTTGAATTTGGTTAAATTTGCATAGCATATGTATAATTTTCAATAGATTTAGATGAATTTGGGTTCTAATTAGTTGAATTTTTTGATAGGATATAGTAAATTTGTTTAAGTTATCATAGAAACTACAGACTTCACCTAACTTCCACCTGCCCTAACGTATCTTAGGCTACAACCATTAAGTCTGTTGGATGGTGTGCCTAAATAAATATGGGTGACATGATTGAGGAGAATCTATCAAGTATTAATAAGGCATTAAAAATAATGGACATATGTTAGACGAATAGTCTAGCACTAATAATGTTGAAACATTAATGGTAGATGTATGTGTTTTTATATTGAGCTCATAGGATGTCAGATGTATCGTTCATTCATGTGAAATTCTGACTTTTGGGGGAGTTGGTTAAACTCAGCATATTATTATTAATGTCCTAAACATACCTAGAAAAATATTATGGAAATTGTGTATTGTTTAGCCTAGTTGCCTGTGATTGTATTTGTACAAATAGCATAATAATTATAATTGTGCAGATTGTGTATTAATTATGCAGGTATTTTGCATTATTTGTATGATAATTATACAAATACAAATATAAATATTTATTCAGGTAAAGTACATACATACAAGGTGAGATACAAAAAGTTGATGGATTTAAAGATAGAACTAGTACATACAATGCCTAAAGCCACTATTAAGCAAAGCGTTTTGGGCAGGAGAAACACTAAATAAATAAATAAATAAATAAATGTTTATTTAGGTAAGGTACATACATACAAGAAATTTTTACAAAGATTGGTGGACTTATAGATAGAACTAGTACATACAATGCCTAAAGCCCCTATTACGCAAAGCGTTTCGGGCATGAAAAACTTAAATGACTAAAGCTTAATACTAATTGAGCATAAAGAGTAAAATGAAAACATGAAATGAAAACATAGCTGAAAAAGCAGCACAAATACAATTCTGTCGACAAACAGCGCTCTTTAAAAAAAACAGACATTGGTTGACAATAGAAGGGTAAGGTAGGTTACAGGAAATGTATTAGGTATAGCTTCGTTTTTATCTTAAACTGGTTGAGAGAGGTACAGTCTTTAACATGGTTGGGAAAGTCATTCCACAATCTGGGTCCCTTGATTTGTAGAGCATTTCTAGTTTGATTAAGTCGTACTCTAGGAATATCAAAACTGTATTTATTTCTGGTGTGGTGCTCATGGGTTCTGTTACAACCTTCTATGAAGCTTTTGAGGTCAGGATTG
This sequence comes from Procambarus clarkii, assembly GCF_040958095.1. Lineage (NCBI taxonomy): Eukaryota > Metazoa > Arthropoda > Malacostraca > Decapoda > Cambaridae > Procambarus > Procambarus clarkii. The sequence goes on from NC_091186.1 coordinate 29,230,253, forward strand.
GCATTACAGTTTAGCGTTTTATATATGTATAATACACATGAGAGAATGTGCAGTGACTTAATGTCTAACATATTCAGAGATTTGAGTAGGGGTACCGAGTGATGTCTGGGGCCAGAGTTGGATATTGTCCTAATAGCAGCTTTGTGTTGAGTAATTAGAGGACGTAAATGATTTTGGGTAGTAGAGCCCCAAGCACAAATACCATAGTTGAGATATGGATAGATAAGGGAGTAATAGAGAGTCACCAGGGCAGGGCGGGGTACATAATATCTGATCTTAGAAAGAATGCCAACAGTTTTTGAAACTTTTTTTGATATATTTAGAATGTGTCCCTGGAAATTCAGCTTGTGGTCAATGAGAATGCCAAGGTATTTGCCATCTAATTTGTTACAAATTTGGGTATTGTTTATTTTGAGATTTATTTGATTAGAGGATTTATTGCCAAACAGAATATAGAAAGTTTTGTCAATGTTAAGGGTGAGTTTGTTGACAGTTAGCCACAGATGGACTTTATTTAGCTCAGTATTTACTGTGGCATTTAGAGCAAGGGGATCAGGACTGGAGTAAATGAAGGTTGTGTCGTCAGCAAATAGAATTGGTTTGAGGTGTTGGGAGGCATTTGGAAGGTCATTAATGTAGATGAGAAAGAGGAGAGGGCCAAGTATGCTGCCCTGGGGAACACCAATTTTGATGGGTAGGGTGGGAGAAATTGTATTATTCACAGAAACACATTGGAGCTGTCAGTAAGGTAGGATTTGAGGTATTATAGGGAGTGACCTCTGACTCCATAATGATGTAATTTAAGAAGAAGGTTTTGGTGGTTGACAGTATCGAAAGCTTTACGCAGGTCCACAAATAAGCCAACAGGGAACTCATTTTTATCAAGAGCTGTATGAATCGAGTTAAGCATACTAATAAGTGCATCGTTAGTGCTTTTTTTTGGGTCTGAAGCCATATTGGCAAGGGCTAAGTATATTGAGTTTGGCTAGATATGAGTAAAGCTGCTTATAGATTAGTTTTTCAAAAATTTTTGACAAGTTTGGCAGGATTGATATAGGTCTGTAGTTGTTAACATCTGTGAGATCACCACATTTGTGGACAGGCATTACTCTCGCTTTTTTTAGAATATCTGGAAAGGTTTGGAGTTCAAGTGACTTGTTGAAGAGCAAAGTAATAGCAGGGGCTAAAGATCTGGAGGCTTTTTTGTAAATTAAAGTTGGTATCTCCTCAAGGGCACCAGACTTGGTTTTAAGGGAAAGGATTATCTCATTGACGTCAGTGGAATTAATAGGCTTTAGGTACAGAGACTGTGGATAGTTACCTGTAAGATAGTCCTTAATGTCAGTACTGGAAGATGGAATATCATTTGCATGGGATGAACCAATGGAAGAGAAGAACCTATTGAACTCAATAGCAGAATCAGAGGCTGAAAGCTGACCATCGTTATTAGACAGGAGAGTCGGTTTGTTATTTAAAGACTTCTTTGATCCCAATATTTGTGAAATTGTTCTCCAAGTTTGTTTAATGTTGCTCTTTATTTGGGTAAATTTATCTTCGTAGTATTTAGTTTTGGCTCGTCTAATTATCTTAGATAGCAATAATGAGTAATTCTTCTAGAATTCTTTGGAGACAATTCCTAACCTATACTTCTTCTGAAGGTCATGTTTTTTATTAATAGATTTAAGTATTCCCTTTGTAAGCCAGGGATTGTTAAGCCTTTTGGTTGTGACTTGTTTTGTAAGCATAGGACAGTGGGTATTATAAAGGCTAAGAGTTTTTTGAAGAAAAGATTGCACGATTGATTGCAAAAGATTGATTTAGCTTTTGTTGGGTTGAATTTGGTTAAATTTGCATAGCATATGTATAATTTTCAATAGATTTAGATGAATTTGGGTTCTAATTAGTTGAATTTTTTGATAGGATATAGTAAATTTGTTTAAATTATCATAGAAACTACGGACTTCACCTAACTTCCACCTGCCCTAACGTATCTTAGGCTACAACCATTAAGTCTGTTGGATGGTGTGCCTAAATAAATATGGGTGACATGATTGAGGAGAATCTATCAAGTATTAATAAGGCATTAAAAATAATGGACATATGTTAGACGAATAGTCTAGCACTAATAATGTTGAAACATTAATGGTAGATGTATGTGTTTTTATATTGAGCTCATAGGATGTCAGATGTATCGTTCATTCATGTGAAATTCTGACTTTTGGGGGAGTTGGTTAAACTCAGCATATTATTATTAATGTCCTAAACATACCTAGAAAAATATTATGGAAATTGTGTATTGTTTAGCCTAGTTGCCTGTGATTGTATTTGTACAAATAGCATAATAATTATAATTGTGCAGATTGTGTATTAATTATGCAGGTATTTTGCATTATTTGTATGATAATTATACAAATACAAATATAAATATTTATTCAGGTAAAGTACATACATACAAGGTGAGATACAAAAAGTTGATGGATTTAAAGATAGAACTAGTACATACAATGCCTAAAGCCACTATTAAGCAAAGCGTTTTGGGCAGGAGAAACACTAAATAAATAAATAAATAAATAAATGTTTATTTAGGTAAGGTACATACATACAAGAAATTTTTACAAAGATTGGTGGACTTATAGATAGAACTAGTACATACAATGCCTAAAGCCCCTATTACGCAAAGCGTTTCGGGCATGAAAAACTTAAATGACTAAAGCTTAATACTAATTGAGCATAAAGAGTAAAATGAAAACATGAAATGAAAACATAGCTGAAAAAGCAGCACAAATACAATTCTGTCGACAAACAGCGCTCTTTAAAAAAAACAGACATTGGTTGACAATAGAAGGGTAAGGTAGGTTACAGGAAATGTATTAGGTATAGCTTCGTTTTTATCTTAAACTGGTTGAGAGAGGTACAGTCTTTAACATGGTTGGGAAAGTCATTCCACAATCTGGGTCCCTTGATTTGTAGAGCATTTCTAGTTTGATTAAGTCGTACTCTAGGAATATCAAAACTGTATTTATTTCTGGTGTGGTGCTCATGGGTTCTGTTACAACCTTCTATGAAGCTTTTGAGGTCAGGATTGGCATTACAGTTTAGCGTTTTATATATGTATAATACACATGAGAGAATGTGCAGTGACTTAATGTCTAACATATTCAGAGATTTGAGTAGGGGTACCGAGTGATGTCTGGGGCCAGAGTTGGATATTGTCCTAATAGCAGCTTTGTGTTGAGTAATTAGAGGACGTAAATGATTTTGGGTAGTAGAGCCCCAAGCACAAATACCATAGTTGAGATATGGATAGATAAGGGAGTAATAGAGAGTCGCCAGGGCAGGGCGGGGTACATAATATCTGATCTTAGAAAGAATGCCAACAGTTTTTGAAACTTTTTTTGATATATTTAGAATGTGTCCCTGGAAATTCAGCTTGTGGTCAATGAGAATGCCAAGGTATTTGCCATCTAATTTGTTACAAATTTGGGTATTGTTTATTTTGAGATTTATTTGATTAGAGGATTTATTGCCTAACAGAATATAGAAAGTTTTGTCAATGTTAAGGGTGAGTTTGTTGGCAGTTAGCCAAAGATGGACTTTATTTAGCTCAGTATTTACTGTGGCATTTAGAGCAAGGGGGTCAGGACTGGAGTAAATGAAGGTTGTGTCGTCAGCAAATAGAATTGGTTTGAGGTGTTGGGAGGCATTTGGAAGGTCATTAATGTAGATGAGAAAGAGGAGAGGGCCAAGTATGCTGCCCTGAGGAACACCAATATTGATGGGTAGGGTGGGAGAAATTGAATTATTCACAGAAACATACTGGAGCCTGTCAGTACGGTAGGATTTGAGGTATTGTAGGGAGTGTCCTCTGACTCCATAATGATGTAATTTAAGAAGATGGTTTTGGTGGTTGACAGTATCAAAAGCTTTACGCAGGTCCACAAATAACCCAACAGGGAACTCATTTTTATCAAGAGCTGTATGAATCAAGTTAAGCATACTAATAAGTTTATTTATTTATTTATTTATTTATTTATTTATTTATTTATGCATATACAAGAATGTACATAAGGAATGTGAGGATACAAATATGGTAATTACAGTCTTGTAAAGCCACTAGCACGCACAGCGTTTCGGGCAGGTCCTTAATCTAAGAAAATTTTAAGGAGGTAAATACTTGCAAAATTTATAGACAAAAAAATGATAACAGATTACATGGAATGAAAAAAAAAGATGAGAGAAAATTATAGATACAGTATATTAAAGCACATAGGTAGCTATGATTGATTGCAATGACAGCTTAAAATGGTAGTTGACAACAAATTGGTAGGCACAACAGCAGAAACAATATAAGATTGATTGCAATGACAGCTTGAATGGTAGTTGACAAAAATTGGTAGTCACAATACAGCATATGGCTAGCACATAAAAGAAGACAGCAATGAACACAATGATAAGGTTGTTTGATATTACATAAAAATTAGGAGATTGGGTAACACTAGGTACAGAGCAAATTTAAAGCTCAGTGTAGGAAACTAAATAGATGAAGTTAGGTACTTTTTGGTTTTGCTTTTAAATAAGGCAAAAGTTTTACAGTTTTTCAATTCACTAGGGAGTGAGTTCCATAGACTAGGTCCCTTAATTTGCATAGAGTGTTTACATAAATTAAGTTTGACCCTGGGGATATCAAAGAGATATTTATTTCTGGTGTGGTGATAATGGGTCCTATTACATCTGTCCAGGGAGAGTTTCAGAGCATGGTTTGCATTTAAGAACAGGGTTTTGTAAATGTAGTTGACACAAGAGAATGTGTGGAGGGAGTTAATATTTAGCAAGTTTAGGGATTTAAACAAGGGAGCTGAGTGTTGTCTGAAAGCAGAGTTAGTTATTATTCTGATAGCAGATTTTTGCTGTGTGATGATGGGCTTAAGGTGGTTTGCAGTGGTAGACCCCCATGCACATATACCATAATTAAGATAGGGGTAGATTAGTGCATAATATAGTGAGAGGAGAGCAGAGTTAGGAACATAATATCTGATTTTGGAGAGTATACCAACTGTCTTAGAGACTTTCTTAGTTATGTGTTGAATGTGGGTACTGAAGTTGAGTCTCTTGTCTAGGAATAGGCCAAGAAACTTGCCATCATTTTTATTACTGATGTTAATGTTGTCTATCTGTAGCTGAATTGCATTTGATGATTTGCTTCCAAATAAGATGTAGTAAGTCTTTTCGATGTTTAATGTTAGTTTGTTCGTTGACATCCATAAGTGGATGACATCCATAAGTGCATCGTTAGTGCTTTTTTTGGGTCTGAAGCCATATTGGCAAGGGCTAAGTATATTGTGTTTGGCTAGATACGAGTAAAGCTGCTTATAGATTAGTTTTTCAAATTTTTTTGACAAGTTTGGCAGGATTGATATAGGTCTGTAGTTGTTAACATCTGTGAGATCACCACATTTGTGGACAGGCGTTACTCTCGTTTTTTTTAGAATATCTGGAAAGGTTTGGCGTTCAAGTGACTTGTTGAAGAGCAATGCAATAGCAGGGGCTAAAGATCTGGAGTTTTTTTTGTAAATTAAAGTTGGTATCTCCTCAAGGGCACTAGACTTGGTTTTAAGGGAAAGGATTATCTCATTGACGTCAGTGGAATTAATAGGCTTTAGGTACAGAGACTGTGGATAGTTACCTGTAAGATAGTCCTTAATGTCAGTACTGGAAGATGGAATATCATTTGCATGGGATGAACCAATGGAAGAGAAGAACCTATTGAACTCAATAGCAGAATCAGAGGCTGAAAGCTGACCATCGTTATTAGACAGGAGAGTCGGTTTGTTATTTAAAGACTTCTTTGATCCCAATATTTGTGAAATTGTTCTCCAAGTTTGTTTAATGTTGCTCTTTATTTGGGTAAATTTATCTTCGTAGTATTTAGTTTTGGCTCGTCTAATTATCTTAGATAGCAATAATGAGTAATTCTTCTAGAATTCTTTGGAGACAATTCCTAACCTATACTTCTTCTGAAGGTCATGTTTTTTATTAATAGATTTAAGTATTCCCTTTGTAAGCCAGGGATTGTTAAGCCTTTTGGTTGTGACTTGTTTTGTAAGCATAGGACAGTGGGTATTATAAAGGCTAAGAGTTTTTTGAAGAAAAGATTGCACGATTGATTGCAAAAGATTGATTTAGCTTTTGTTGGGTTGAATTTGGTTAAATTTGCATAGCATATGTATAATTTTCAATAGATTTAGATGAATTTGGGTTCTAATTAGTTGAATTTTTTGATAGGATATAGTAAATTTGTTTAAATTATCATAGAAACTACGGACTTCACCTAACTTCCACCTGCCCTAACGTATCTTAGGCTACAACCATTAAGTCTGTTGGATGGTGTGCCTAAATAAATATGGGTGACATGATTGAGGAGAATCTATCAAGTATTAATAAGGCATTAAAAATAATGGACATATGTTAGACGAATAGTCTAGCACTAATAATGTTGAAACATTAATGGTAGATGTATGTGTTTTTATATTGAGCTCATAGGATGTCAGATGTATCGTTCATTCATGTGAAATTCTGACTTTTGGGGGAGTTGGTTAAACTCAGCATATTATTATTAATGTCCTAAACATACCTAGAAAAATATTATGGAAATTGTGTATTGTTTAGCCTAGTTGCCTGTGATTGTATTTGTACAAATAGCATAATAATTATAATTGTGCAGATTGTGTATTAATTATGCAGGTATTTTGCATTATTTGTATGATAATTATACAAATACAAATATAAATATTTATTCAGGTAAAGTACATACATACAAGGTGAGATACAAAAAGTTGATGGATTTAAAGATAGAACTAGTACATACAATGCCTAAAGCCACTATTAAGCAAAGCGTTTTGGGCAGGAGAAACACTAAATAAATAAATAAATAAATAAATGTTTATTTAGGTAAGGTACATACATACAAGAAATTTTTACAAAGATTGGTGGACTTATAGATAGAACTAGTACATACAATGCCTAAAGCCCCTATTACGCAAAGCGTTTCGGGCATGAAAAACTTAAATGACTAAAGCTTAATACTAATTGAGCATAAAGAGTAAAATGAAAACATGAAATGAAAACATAGCTGAAAAAGCAGCACAAATACAATTCTGTCGACAAACAGCGCTCTTTAAAAAAAACAGACATTGGTTGACAATAGAAGGGTAAGGTAGGTTACAGGAAATGTATTAGGTATAGCTTCGTTTTTATCTTAAACTGGTTGAGAGAGGTACAGTCTTTAACATGGTTGGGAAAGTCATTCCACAATCTGGGTCCCTTGATTTGTAGAGCATTTCTAGTTTGATTAAGTCGTACTCTAGGAATATCAAAACTGTATTTATTTCTGGTGTGGTGCTCATGGGTTCTGTTACAACCTTCTATGAAGCTTTTGAGGTCAGGATTGGCATTACAGTTTAGCGTTTTATATATGTATAATACACATGAGAGAATGTGCAGTGACTTAATGTCTAACATATTCAGAGATTTGAGTAGGGGTACCGAGTGATGTCTGGGGCCAGAGTTGGATATTGTCCTAATAGCAGCTTTGTGTTGAGTAATTAGAGGACGTAAATGATTTTGGGTAGTAGAGCCCCAAGCACAAATACCATAGTTGAGATATGGATAGATAAGGGAGTAATAGAGAGTCGCCAGGGCAGGGCGGGGTACATAATATCTGATCTTAGAAAGAATGCCAACAGTTTTTGAAACTTTTTTTGATATATTTAGAATGTGTCCCTGGAAATTCAGCTTGTGGTCAATGAGAATGCCAAGGTATTTGCCATCTAATTTGTTACAAATTTGGGTATTGTTTATTTTGAGATTTATTTGATTAGAGGATTTATTGCCTAACAGAATATAGAAAGTTTTGTCAATGTTAAGGGTGAGTTTGTTGGCAGTTAGCCAAAGATGGACTTTATTTAGCTCAGTATTTACTGTGGCATTTAGAGCAAGGGGGTCAGGACTGGAGTAAATGAAGGTTGTGTCGTCAGCAAATAGAATTGGTTTGAGGTGTTGGGAGGCATTTGGAAGGTCATTAATGTAGATGAGAAAGAGGAGAGGGCCAAGTATGCTGCCCTGAGGAACACCAATATTGATGGGTAGGGTGGGAGAAATTGAATTATTCACAGAAACATACTGGAGCCTGTCAGTACGGTAGGATTTGAGGTATTGTAGGGAGTGTCCTCTGACTCCATAATGATGTAATTTAAGAAGATGGTTTTGGTGGTTGACAGTATCAAAAGCTTTACGCAGGTCCACAAATAACCCAACAGGGAACTCATTTTTATCAAGAGCTGTATGAATCAAGTTAAGCATACTAATAAGTTTATTTATTTATTTATTTATTTATTTATTTATTTATTTATGCATATACAAGAATGTACATAAGGAATGTGAGGATACAAATATGGTAATTACAGTCTTGTAAAGCCACTAGCACGCACAGCGTTTCGGGCAGGTCCTTAATCTAAGAAAATTTTAAGGAGGTAAATACTTGCAAAATTTATAGACAAAAAAATGATAACAGATTACATGGAATGAAAAAAAAAGATGAGAGAAAATTATAGATACAGTATATTAAAGCACATAGGTAGCTATGATTGATTGCAATGACAGCTTAAAATGGTAGTTGACAACAAATTGGTAGGCACAACAGCAGAAACAATATAAGATTGATTGCAATGACAGCTTGAATGGTAGTTGACAAAAATTGGTAGTCACAATACAGCATATGGCTAGCACATAAAAGAAGACAGCAATGAACACAATGATAAGGTTGTTTGATATTACATAAAAATTAGGAGATTGGGTAACACTAGGTACAGAGCAAATTTAAAGCTCAGTGTAGGAAACTAAATAGATGAAGTTAGGTACTTTTTGGTTTTGCTTTTAAATAAGGCAAAAGTTTTACAGTTTTTCAATTCACTAGGGAGTGAGTTCCATAGACTAGGTCCCTTAATTTGCATAGAGTGTTTACATAAATTAAGTTTGACCCTGGGGATATCAAAGAGATATTTATTTCTGGTGTGGTGATAATGGGTCCTATTACATCTGTCCAGGGAGAGTTTCAGAGCATGGTTTGCATTTAAGAACAGGGTTTTGTAAATGTAGTTGACACAAGAGAATGTGTGGAGGGAGTTAATATTTAGCAAGTTTAGGGATTTAAACAAGGGAGCTGAGTGTTGTCTGAAAGCAGAGTTAGTTATTATTCTGATAGCAGATTTTTGCTGTGTGATGATGGGCTTAAGGTGGTTTGCAGTGGTAGACCCCCATGCACATATACCATAATTAAGATAGGGGTAGATTAGTGCATAATATAGTGAGAGGAGAGCAGAGTTAGGAACATAATATCTGATTTTGGAGAGTATACCAACTGTCTTAGAGACTTTCTTAGTTATGTGTTGAATGTGGGTACTGAAGTTGAGTCTCTTGTCTAGGAATAGGCCAAGAAACTTGCCATCATTTTTATTACTGATGTTAATGTTGTCTATCTGTAGCTGAATTGCATTTGATGATTTGCTTCCAAATAAGATGTAGTAAGTCTTTTCGATGTTTAATGTTAGTTTGTTCGTTGACATCCATAAGTGGATGACATCCATAAGTGCATCGTTAGTGCTTTTTTTGGGTCTGAAGCCATATTGGCAAGGGCTAAGTATATTGTGTTTGGCTAGATACGAGTAAAGCTGCTTATAGATTAGTTTTTCAAATTTTTTTGACAAGTTTGGCAGGATTGATATAGGTCTGTAGTTGTTAACATCTGTGAGATCACCACATTTGTGGACAGGCGTTACTCTCGTTTTTTTTAGAATATCTGGAAAGGTTTGGCGTTCAAGTGACTTGTTGAAGAGCAATGCAATAGCAGGGGCTAAAGATCTGGAGTTTTTTTTGTAAATTAAAGTTGGTATCTCCTCAAGGGCACTAGACTTGGTTTTAAGGGAAAGGATTATCTCATTGACGTCAGTGGAATTAATAGGCTTTAGGTACAGAGACTGTGGATAGTTACCTGTAAGATAGTCCTTAATGTCAGTACTGGAAGATGGAATATCATTTGCAAGGGATGACCAAATGGAAGAGAAGAACCCATTGAACTCAATTGCAGAATCAGAGGCCGAAAGCTGACCATCGTTATTGGACAGGAGTGTTGGTTTGTTACTTAAAGTCTTCTTTGATCCCAATATTTGTGAAATTGTGCTCCAAGTTTTTTTAATGTTGCTCTTTATTTAGGTAAATTTATCTTCGTAGTATTTAGTTTTGGCTCGTCTAATTATCTTAGATAGCAATAATGAGTAATTCTTTGAGAATTCTTTGGAGACAATTCCTAACCTATACTTCTTCTCAAGGTCATGTTTTTTATTAATGGATTTAAGTATTCCCTTTGTAAGCCAGGGATTGTTAAGCCTTTTGGTTGTGAGTTGTTTTGTAAACATAGGACAGTGGGTGTTTTTTTTTTTTTTTTTTTTTTTTTTTTTTTTTTTTTTTTTTTTTTTTTTTTTTTTTTTTTTTTTTTTTTTTTTTTTTTTTTTTTTTTTTTTTTTTTTTTGAGATATATACAAGAGTTGCTACATTCTTGTACAGCCACTAGTACGCGTAGCGTTTCGGGCAAGTCCTTAATCCTATGGTACCTGGAATACGATCCCCTGCCGCGAAGAATCGTTTTTTCATCCAAGTACACATTTTACTGTTGCGTTAAACAGAGGCTACAGTTAAGGAATTGCGCCCAGTAAATCCTCCCCGGCCAGGATACGAACCCATGACATAGCGCTCGTGGAACGCCAGGCGAGTGTCTTACCACTACACCACGGAGACCGCAAAAGGCTCTTAGCCTTATAAAGGCTAAGAGTTTTTTGAAGAAAAGATTGTACTGCAAGGTTGATGTCCACTATGTTACGTAACTCGGACTCCCAGTTGACATTATCAGCAGCAGTTATAAAATTGTCTATAGCAGTTTCATTGTGCAGTCTAAAACTTAACTCTCTTGACTCTAGAGGTGGTTTGCTAATGTTAGTTAAGAGAAATGTGGGGTAATGGTCTGTAGTGCTATCGGTGATTATACCTGAAGTAAGCGGAGAGGTTATGTTTGTCCAGATGTGATCTAGAGTCGTGGCAGTGCTATCAGTGATTCTAGTAGGTCTAGTGATTAAGGGTATGAGGAAGCAGGAATTCATATAGTTGAGGAAGCTAACAGCAGTAGGGTGTTCAGGCTCGCAGAGGTCAATATTAAAGTCCACTGCGATAATTAGATGGTTTTTGTTCAGTCTGCTATCAAGTATTAGATTTCTAAGGTTTGAGTTGAATTCGGACACATCAGTGTTAGGAATTCTATAGACTGCACCCACAGACAGGACAGACTCGGCACCCTTGACTCTGAAGCTAGCGAAGATATACTCCCCATAGCAGTCTCTAGTTCTAATTTCTTTTAAGCATGTTAGTTCTTAGTGGTAGTAAAGAGCAGTGCCACCACCTCTCTGAAGTTGACGACAGTTGTGAATTGCCGAGTAGTTAGGCATGTTAAAGAGTTGAGTAGTATCCTCTTTCAACCATGTTTCAGTAAGTATAATAAAAGAGAATTTGTTGTCAATAGTTTCAATCAAGGCACTAACATCATCGAAGTGTTTACCTAGGGATCTAATGTTCAAGTTGATTACAGAGATATTGTGATTATGAGTTAATACATTGTTTACATCATGTGCTGCAAAATATCTGCAATTTAGATCATTAAAGTGATGATTGTCATAGATAGTGGATAAGAGGTTTAGTTCTGGGTCTATACTTATCTGCATAAAAAAAGCTGGTAGCAGGAAAACAAGGCAAGAAAGGCAAATACTACGACTAAAGCTTAATACTAATTGAGATTAAAGTATAAATTGCGTTGAGAAAATAAAAAAAATGAAAAAGGGGGAGGGGGGGAACATGGCAAGGAAAAATAGCAAAAATACAATTGGTCAACAAACAGTATTGTTTAAAATAGTAGACATGGGTTGACATTTTGGGGGTGAGGTAGGTTAAATTGAGTTAATTAGGAAGTACTTAGTTTGTATCTTAAACTGGTTGGGAGAGGTACAGTCTTTAACATAATTGGGAAGGTCATTCCACATTCTGGGTCCCTTTGATTTGTAAAGCATTTTTAGTTTGATTAAGTCGTACTCATGGAATATCAAATAGGTATTTATTTCTGGTGTGGTGCTCATGGGATCTGTTACAACCTTCTAGGAGACTTTTAAGGTCAGGATTGTGAAGGATAGTTCAGCGTTTCATATATATATAATACACATGAAAGGATGTATGGATGAAAGGATTACCGTTGGAGTACCACAGGGCAGCATCTTAGGACCTCTTCTATTTCTTATATATATAAACGATCTGCCTAATGTCTCTAATATTCTCAAACCTATATTGTTTGCTGACGATACTACCCTTATCTACTCAAACCTCAACCCACATACACTAAATAATGTTGTGAATAATGAATTAAAAAAAGTCCACTTATGGATGTCAACGAACAAACTAACATTAAACATCGAAAAGACTTACTACATCTTATTTGGAAGCAAATCATCAAATGCAATTCAGCTACAGATAGACAACATTAACATCAGTAATAAAAATGATGGCAAGTTTCTTGGCCTATTCCTAGACAAGAGACTCAACTTCAGTACCCACATTCAACACATAACTAAGAAAGTCTCTAAGACAGTTGGTATACTCTCCAAAATCAGATATTATGTTCCTAACTCTGCTCTCCTCTCACTATATTATGCACTAATCTATCCCTATCTTAATTATGGTATATGTGCATGGGGGTCTACCACTGCAAACCACCTTAAGCCCATCATCACACAGCAAAAATCTGCTATCAGAATAATAACTAACTCTGCTTTCAGACAACACTCAGCTCCCTTGTTTAAATCCCTAAACTTGCTAAATATTAACTCCCTCCACACATTCTCTTGTGTCAACTACATTTACAAAACCCTGTTCTTAAATGCAAACCATGCTCTGAAACTCTCCCTGGACAGATGTAATAGGACCCATTATCACCACACCAGAAATAAATATCTCTTTGATATCCCCAGGGTCAAACTTAATCTGTGTAAACACTCTATGCAAATTAAGGGACCTAGTCTATGGAACTGACTCCCTAGTGTATTGAAAAGCTGTAATACTTTTGCCTTATTTAAAAGCAAAACCAAAAAGTACCTAACTTCATCTATTTAGTTTCCTACACTGAGCTTTAAATTTGCTCTGTACCTAGTGTTACCCAATCTCCTAATTTTTATGTAATATCAAACAACTTTATCATTGTGTTCATTGCTGTCTTCTTTTATGTGCTAGCCATATGCTGTATTGTGACTACCAATTTTTGTCAACTACCATTCAAGCTGTCATTGCAATCAATCTTATATTGTTTCTGCTGTATTGTGCCTACCAATTTGTTGTCAACTACCATTTTAAGCTGTCATTGCAATCAATCTTAGCTACCTATGTGCTTTAATATACTGTACCTACAATTTTCTCTCATCTTCTTTTTTTTTTTCATTTCATGTAATCTGTTATCATTTTTTTGTCTATAAATTTTGCAAGTATTTACCTCCTTAAAATTTTCTTAGATTAAGGACCTGCCCGAAACGCTGCGCGTGCTAGTGGCTTTACAAGACTGTAATTACCATATTTGTATCCTCACATTCCTTATGTACATTCTTGTATATGCATAAATAAATAAATAAATAAATAAATAAATAAATAAATGTGCAGTGACTTAATATCTAACGTATTCAGAGATTTGAGTAAGGGTACCGAGTGATGTCTGGGGCCAGAGTTAGATATTGTCCTAATAGCAGCTTTGTGTTGAGTAATTAGAGGACTTAAATGATTTTGGGTAGTAGAACCCCAAGCACAAATAACATAGTTAAGATAAGAATAGATGAGAGAGTAATGGACAAAATATAGACTTAACAAAAATACAAAAATAGACTTAACATTGACAAAACTTTCTATATTCTGTTTGGCAATAAATCCTCTAATCAAATAAATCTCAAAATAAACAATACCCAAATTTGTAACAAATTAGATGGCAAATTCCTTGGCATTCTCATTGACCACAAGCTGAAATTCCAGGGCCACATTCTAAATATATCAAAAAAAGTTTCAAAAACTGTTGGCATTCTTTCTAAGATCAGATATTATGTACCCCGCCCTGCCCTGGTGACTCTCTATTACTCCCTCGTCTATCCATATCTCAACTATGGTATTTGTGCTTGGGGTTCTACTACCCAAAATCATTTACGTCCTCTAATTACTCAACACAAAGCTGCTATTAGGACAATATCCAACTCTGGCCCCAGACATCACTCGGTACCCCTACTCAAATCTCTGAATATGTTAGACATTAAGTCTCTGCACATTCTCTCATGTGTATTATACATATATAAAACGCTAAACTGTAATGCCAATCCTGACCTCAAAAGCTTCATAGAAGGTTGTAACAGAACCCATGAGCACCACACCAGAAATAAATACAGTTTTGATATTCCTAGAGTACGACTTAATCAAACTAGAAATGCTCTACAAATCAAGGGACCCAAATTGTGGAATGACCTTCCCAACCATGTTAAAGACTGTACCTCTCTCAACCAGTTTACGATAAAAACGAAGCTATACCTAATAAATTCCCTGTAACCTACCTTACCTCTCTAATGTCATCCAATGTCTGGTTTTTTTTTTTAAGAGCGCTGTTTCTCGACATAATTGTATTTGTGCTGCTTTTTCAGATATATTTTCATTCCATGTTTTCATTTTACTCTTTATGCTCAATTAGTATTAAGCTTTAGTCATTTAAGTTTTTTATGCCCGAAACGCTTTGCGTAATAGTGGCTTTAGGCATTGTATGTACTAGCCCTAACTATTAATCCATCACTCTTTGTAAAATCTCTTGTATGTATGTACCTTACCTAAATAAACATTTTTATTTTTTTTATTTTAGAGTGTCACCAGGGCAGGGCGAGGTACATAATGTCTGATCTTGGAAAGAATGCCAACAGTTTTTTAAACTTTTTTTGATATATTTAGAATGTGTCCCTGGAAATTCAGCTTGAGGTCAATGAGAACGCCAAGGAATTTGCCATCTACTTTGTTACAAATTTGAGTATTGTTTATCCAGAGATATATTTGATTTGAGGATTTATTGCCAAACAAAATATAGAAAGTTTTGTCAATATTGAGGGTGAGTTTGTTGGCAGTTAGCCAGTGATGGACTTTATTTAGCTCAGTATTCACTGTGACATTTAGAGCAAGGGGGGTCAGGACTGGAGTAAATGAAGGTCGTGTCGTCAGCAAATAGAATTGGTTTGAGATGGTGGGAGGCATTTGGAAGGTCATTAAAGTAGATGAGAAAGAGGAGAGGGCCAAGTATGCTGTCCTGGGGAACACCAATGTTGATGGATAGGGTGGGAGAAATTGAATTATTCACAGAAACATACTGGAGCCTGTCAGTAAGGTAAGACTTACTGACAGGCTCTTGCAGGGAGTGACCTCTGACTCCATAATGTTGTAATTTAAGAAGAAGGTTTTGGTGGTTGACAGTGTTAAAAGCCTTACGCAGGTCCACAAATAACCCAACAGGGATCTCATTTTTATCAAGAGCTGCATGTATCATGTTAATATTATACTACACTTATTAGTATAATAAGTGCATCGTTAGTGCTTTTTTGGGGTCTGAAACCATATTGACAAGAGCTAAGTATATTGAGTTTGGCTAGATAAATGTAAAGCTGCTTGTAGATTAGTTTTTCAAATATTTTTTGACAAGTTTGGCAGAACTGATATAGGTCTGAAGTTGTTGATATCAGTGGGATCACCACATTTGTGGACAGGGGGTTACTCTCGCTTTTTTTTTTTTTTTTAGAATATCTGGAAAGATTTGGAGTTCAAGTGACTTGTTGAAGAGCAATGCAATGGCAGGAGCTAAAGATCTGGAGGCTTTTTTTGTAAATTAAAGTTGGTATCTCCTCAAGGGCACTAGACTTGGTTTTAAGGGAAAGGATTATGTCAGTAAAATCAGTGGAATTAGTAGGCATTAGGTACAGAGACTGGATAGTTACCTGTAAGATAGTCCTGAATATTAGTACTGGAAGATGGAATATCATTTGCAAGGGATGACCCAATGGAAGAGAAGAACCTATTGAACTCAAAAGCAGTATCAGAGGCTGAAAGCAAACCATCGTTATTTGACAGGAGTATTGGTTTGTTATTTAAAATCTTCTTTGATTCCAATATTTGTGAAATTCTGCTCCATGTTTTCTTAATGTTGCCCCTTTGAGTGTGTAAATTTATCTTCATAGTATTTAATTTTGGCTCTTCTAATTATTTTAGATACCAATGATGAGTAATTCTTTGAAAGTTCTTTGGAGACGATTCCTAACCTATACTTGTTCTCAAGGTCATGTTTTTTATTAATGGATTTAAGTATCCCCTTTGTAAGCCAGGGATTGTTTAGCCTTTTGGTTGTGACTTGTTTCGTTAGCATAGGACAGTGGGCGTTATAAAGGCTAAAAGTTTTTTGAAGAAATGATTGCACTGCTAGGTTGATGTCCCCTATGTTCCCTAATTCGGATTCTCAGTTGATATTAGCAGCAGCAGCTATAAAATTGCCTATAGCAGTTTCATTATGCAGTCTAAAGCTTATCTCCCTTGTCTCTAGAGGTAGTTTGTTAATGTTGGTTAGGAGAAATGTGGGGTAATGATCTGTAGTGATATCAATAACTATCCCTAAAGTATGCGGAGAGGTTATGCTGGTCCAGATGCCTATGTCAGACACAGGATTTATTCCTGATCGGTGCGCTATCTGCCTTTGTGGCCTTACTGGACTTGGATCTGTTATTCATGGTAGCAGGATAAATGTAGGCAAGCACAATAGTGAAGACTCGTTGATGTGGCAGCAGAGAACGTTGGGTGCAGCCTCCTCCCGGGAACAACACTAGTGAGGTCGAAATGAGATTTTGAGGATTGGTATTGAAGAGTGTTTCAATCACATTTGGGTCACTGAGTTGCACACAAACAGTTGCAAACATTTAGGTCACTGAGTTGCAAACATTTAGGTCACTGGTTCACAATTGCAAATTATGTACTGTTTATATTCCTGCAAATTGTGTATTGTTTGTGCAAGTTGTGTATTAATCGCATATGTTTTTTTTGTGTGTATGTATTTGTGGAATTGTGTAGTTGTGTATTTAAAATATATGCGCTAGTTATGTATTGTTTATATATGGGCCTATTGTGTATTGATTATATTTTTGTATATTAATTGTCTATGTGTTGTAATTGTTGTAATTGTAGGGAAATTCGTGCCACGTGTTCAAGGGCAGTTTTCTTATAGAAATTCGTGGAAATTTCGAGTCAGTGTTTTGGCACCAAAGTGTTGGGAGCGCTACGCTTGCTCGGGAGGGAGGAGGCCGCTACTTAAGCCTACCACCCGCCACCTAGCGCGCCGCCACCTACCACCGCTGTGAGCCAGCCACCCGTCAGCAGGGTGCCTGATTGTATGGTAAGAGGATTGTGTGAGTGTGTGTAAGCTGGCTGTATAAATGCGTAAGTACCTATGTGTGTATTCTGTTGATTCATTATTCTCTAAAGCTTGAATTCAAAGTCAGGTGTTCCGTCGCATTGTCACTAACAGCACCTGCAGAGGTGATAGTGAAGTGTGGGGGAGCGAGAGTATCACCCTTGTTGACATCTTATCAATCCAGAGGGACTTACGTCTTGTGTAGACAGACGTACATGTGTGTGTGTGTGTGTGTGTGTGTGTGTGTGTGTGTGTGTGTGTGTGTGTGTGTGTGTGTGTGTGTGTGTGTGTGTGTGTGTGTGTGTGGTACACACGGAAACACGTTTACATTAGAATATTTATTATGCCATTCTGGTAGAATTGTGATAATTCAATCATTGGTGTTGATTTTATTTCCATGTGATATAATCTTGCAGGTGTAGAATTCCAATACTAAGTGCTCAGGTTAGTGTCAGTGTGTAACGTCAGGGATTCCTGGCAATTGATTATTGTGAAGTGATACCAGATTGATTATTGTGGAGGGAACCACATTAAAAGTGCCCGCCAATGGAGACATTTCATAGTGTCGGCAGGACTGTGCTCTGATTGGTGGATGTGTGTGCACTGAAAAAGGTGCAAAGACATGCTACTAAGTGGCTCCCAGAACTGAAGGGCAAGAGCTACGAGGAGAGGTTAGAGGCATTAAATATGCCAAAACTAGAAGACAGAAGAAAAAGAGGCGATATGATCACTACATACAAAATAGTAACAGGAATTGATAAAATCGATAGGGAAGATTTCCTGAGACTTGGAACTTTAAGAACAAGAGGTCATAGATATAAACTAGCTAAACACAGATGCCGAAGAAATATAAGAAAATTCACTTTCGCAAACAGAGTGGTAGACGGTTGGAACAAGTTATGGGAGAAGGTGGTGGAGGCCAAGACCGTCAGTAGTTTCAAAGCGTTATATGACAAAGAGTGCTGGGAAGACGGGACACCACGAGCGTAGCTCTTATCCTGTAACTACACTTAGGTAATTACACACACACACACACACACACACACACACACACACACACACACACACACACACACACACACACACACACACACACACACACACACACACACACATACACACACACACATACACACACACACACACACACAGCCTGTGGAGTCCCACAGGGCTCTGTACTCGGTCCTATCTTGTTTCTGATATATGTAAATGATCTCCCGGAGGGTATCGATTCATTTCTCTCAGTGTTTGCGGACGATGCTAAAATTATGAGAAGGATTAAAACAGAAGAGGACTGTTTGAGGCTTCAAGAAGACCTAGACAAGCTGAAGGAATGGTCGAACAAATGGTTGTTAGAGTTTAACCCAACCAAATGTAATGTAATGAAGATAGGTGTAGGGAGCAGGAGGCCAGATACAAAGTATCATCTGGGAGAGGAAATTCTTCAGGAGTCAGAGAAGGAAAAAGACTTTGGGGTTGATATCACGCCAGACCTGTCTCCTGCAGCACATATCAAGCGGATAACATCAGCGGCATATGCCAGGCTGGCCAACATACGAACGGCATTCAGAAACTTGTGTAAAGAATCATTCAGAACTTTGTATACCACATATGTCAGGCCAATCCTGGAGTATGCAGCCCCAGCATGGAGTCCATATCTAGTCAAGGATAAGACTAAACTGGAAAAGGTTCAAAGATTTGCCAATAGACTAGTACCCGAGCTGAGAGGTATGAGCTACGAGGAGAGACTACGGGAATTAAACCTCACTTCGCTGGAAGACAGAAGAGTTAGGGAGGACATGATCACCACATTCAAGATTCTGAAGGGAATTGATAGGGTAGATAAAGACAGGCTATTTAACACAAGGGGACACAGGTGGAAACTGAGTGCCCAAATGAGCCACAGAGATATTAGAAAGAACTTTTTTAGTGTCAGAGTGGTTGACAAATGGAATGCATTAGGAGGTGATGTGGTGGAGGCTGACTCCATACACAGTTTCAAGTGTAGTTATGATAGAGCCCAATAGGCTCAGGAATCTGTACACCTGTTGATTGACGGTTGAGAGGCGGGACCAATGAGCCAGAGCTCAAGCCCCGCAAACACAACTAGGTGAGTACAACCTGGTGGGGGCCTGGTAGCCTGGTGGATAGCGCGCAGGACTCGTAATTATTTGGCGCGGGTTCGATTCCCGCACCAGGCAGAAACAAATGGCCAAAGTTTCTTTCACCCTGAATGCCCCTGTTACCTAGCAGTAAATAGGTACCTGGGAGTTAGTCAGCTGTCATGGGATGCTTCCTGGGGTGTGTGTGTGCGTGTGTGTGTGGTGTGGAAAAAAAAAGTAGTTAGTAAACAGTTGATTGACAGTTGAGAGGCGGGCCGAAAGAGCAAAGCTCAACCCCCGCAACCACAACTAGGTGAATACACACACACACACACACACACACACACACACACACACACACACACACACACACACACAGTCCTTGGACCTATACTGTTTCTAATATATGTAAATGATCTCCCAGAGGGTATAGACTAGTTTCTCTCAATGTTTGCTGATGATGCAAAAATTATGAGGATGATTGAAACAGAGGATGATAGACGGAGGCTACAAGATGACCTATACAAACTGAATGAATGGTCCAACAAATGGCTGTTAAACCCGAGTAAATCAACCCGAGTAAATGCAAAGTAATGAAACTAGGCAGTGGAAACAGGAGGCCAGACACAGGATACAGAATAGGAGATGAAGTACTTAATGAAACGGACAGAGAGAAAGATCTACGAGTTGATATCACACCAAACCTGTCTCCTGAAGCCCACATAAAAAGAATTACATCTGCGGCATATACGAGGCTGGCTAACATCAGAACAGCCTTCAGGAACCTGTGTAAGGAATCATTCAGAATCTTGTATACCACATATGTAAGACTAGTCATGGAGTATGCGGCCCCAGCATGGAGCCCGTACCTTGTCAAGCACAAGACGAAGCTGGAAAAAGTTCAGAGGTATGCCACTAGACTAATCCCAGAACTGAGAGGCATGAGTTACGAGGAAAGGGTGCGAGAAATGCACCTAACGACACTTGAAGACAGAAGAGTAAGGGGAGACATGATCACTACCTATAAAATCCTCAGAGGAATTGACAGGGTAAAAGGTGATAAACTATTCAACACTGGTGGTACGCAAACAAAGGGACACAGGTGGAAACTGAGTACCCAAATGAGCCACAGGGACATTAGAAAGAACTTTTTCAGTGTCAGAGTAGTTAACAGGTGGAATGCATTAGGCAGTGATGTGGTGGAGGCTGACTCCATACACAGTTTTAAATGTAGATATGATACAGCCCAGTAGGCTCAGGAATCTGTACACCAGTTGATTGACAGTTGAGAGGCGGGACCAAAGAGCCAAAGCTCAACCCCTCCAAGCACAAATAGGTGAGTACACACACGTCTGTATGGGTTGTCCCCTGCAGAGCATATCAAGAGGATAACATCAGCGGTATATGTCAGGCTGGCCAACATAAGAACAGCATTCAGAAACTTGTGTAAAGAATCATTCAGAACTTTGTATACCACATATGTCAGGCCAATCCTGGAGTATGCAGCCCCAGCATGGAGTCCATATCTAGTCAAGGATAAGACTAAACTGGAAAAGGTTCAGAGGTTTGCCACCAGACTAGTACCCGAGCTGAGAGGTATGAGCTACGAGCAGAGACTGTGAGAATTAAACCTTACTTCGCTGGAAGACAGAAGAGTTAGGGGGGACATGATCACCACATTCAAGATTCTCAAGGGAATTGATAGGGTAGATAAAGACAGGCTATTTAACACAAGGAGCACACACACTAGGGGATGGGTTCTGGACAGGGAAATCGTGCCTAACAAACCTTCTGGAATTCTATGATAAAATAACGAGGATAAGACAGGACAGAGATGGTTGGGCAGACTGCATATTTCTGGACTGCCAAAAAGCCTTTGATACAGTACCGCACATGAGACTGCTGTTCAAGCTCGAGAGACAGGCGGGGGTGGGGGGAAAGATCCTAGCATGGATAAGGAACTACCTAACAGGAAGGAGCCAAAGAGTTACGGTAAGGGGCGAGAAGTCGGACTGGCGAACAGTAACAAGTGGAGTACCACAAGGATCGGTGCTGGGACCAATTCTATTTCTTGTATATGTTAACGACATATTTACAGGCATAGAGTCCTACATGTCGATGTTTGCGGATGACGCAAAGTTGATGAGAAGAGTTGTGACAGATGAGGATTGCAGGATCCTCCAAGAGGACCTGAACAGGTTGCAGAGATGGTCATAGAAATGGCTACTGGAATTCAACACGAGCAAATGTAAAGTTATGGAAATGGGACTAGGAGATAGGAGACCAAAGGGACAGTACAAAATGAAGGGGAACAGCCTACCTGTGACGACGCGCGAAAGAGACCTGGGTGTGGACGTAACACCTAATCTATCTCCTGAGGCACATATAAATAGGATAACGACAGCAGCGTACTCTACACTGGCAAAAGTTAGAACATCATTCAGAAACCTAAGTAAGGAGGCATTTAGGGCGCTTTACACTGCCTACGTGAGGCCAGTCTTAGAGTATGCCGCCTCATCATGGAGTCCCCATCTGAAGAAGCATATAATGAAACTGGAAAAGGTTCAGAGGTTTGCAACGAGACTCGTCCCAGAGCTACGAGGGATGGGGTATGAGGAGCGCCTGAGGGAACTGTGCCTTACGACACTAGAAAGAAGAAGGGAGAGGGGGGACATGATAGGAACGTATAAAATACTCAGAGGGACTGACAGAGTGGACATAGACGAAATGTTCACACGGAATAGTAACAGAACGAGGGGACATGGATGGAAGCTTGAAACTCAGATGAGTCACAGAAATGTTAGGAAGTTTTCTTTTAGCGTGAGAGTAGTGGGAAAATGGAATGCACTTCAGGAACAGGTTGTGGAAGCAAATACTATTCATAATTTTAAAACAAGGTAAATTGATCAGGCAACACTGTAGCCTGATCAACACATCCTGGCAAGGTCGCCAATTCTGTCACGCGCTGCTCACCTTGGCCTTGTGTTATATGAGGTTACAGTTAAACAGCCGGGGATCCTATAACCTCACGCCGTGGGTCTTCACCCTCTCCACAAGGGTATCACATATCACCCCCAGGGAGCTCTCCTAGTCATGCCTCAAGACTGGCCACCACTATTTGACCTTGGACCCAAGGGGGAGAGGAGAAGGCCCAGCCCACACTGCTAAGCTCAATCCTGCAGTATGTGACTCTCCCACCGGGCCTGCCCACCTATGCATGCAGAGAATTTGCCGAACTTCCAGCCGTAGCCTCACTTCCACCTCTTACCTTCTGGTCGCCAGTTGGGTAATTCTCTCTGCGTCCCGGAAACGCCATTAGTTCAAACATGAAATATTTACAGCAGCCCAAGGCTTTTCTGTATGCTGCCAGTACTAGAATTCAAATGTACAGTCGTGTTGCCAACTCAGGCTCACTCTCTAGGGAATGCCAGTAACAGTACAGTATAATCATTTGTCATTTATCCACAAAGCTCAGTGAGATGGAGGTTACATCAGAAGCAGTAATAACATAAAAGTTTACTCAAAGTAAACGACAAACACACGAGGTACATATATAGACTTATGGAAATAATAATAATACTGGTGACAGCAGCACTCCTCTGGTGGCCGACGGCAACTCGCATCAGCTGATGGAGTTAAAGGGATCCCTGGCTCCCCCTTACTGGGGCGACTCCATCAGTAGAGGTCTTCAGTCCTCCACAGGCCGGCCACACGCTGTCTTCACCAATCAGTTGAATGATATATACGTGCTGTCCCACAGCCTAATCTACTCCTATGACTTGTATGCACTCTAATAAATGCCTAAGCATAACAATAGGCCTATCTTGCCTAACAATCAAGGGAAATATGGGAGGGAAAAATGATCTCCCTTAACATATACTGTCCTCAGACGCCTGGGCTCCACTCGCTGTTCACTGGGTACTCTGTTCCTCACGTCGTTCCTCAGCATTCCAGAAGTGTCACCAGTCCGTAGGAGTCATGAAGATCCTCGTCATCTCCGTGCTCATTCCCTGAGTGAAGTTCCTGGGCGTTGGCTCGTCCAGTCGTCACTGCACATGTCGTTCCCTCTAGCACTCCTTCACCGAGACTACTCACTCACGGATCAAGATGCATCTTCTCCCTTCCGAGTTCCTAGTGGGCATGATCCCATCACAACAGCTCTGAATATTTTGGAGTTCCACTGACGGCGAGTCATTCACTCCTCCAGCTGTAGTAACTCTCAACTTCTCCAAGATCGACGGTGCCCTAACACTGCTGGAATAGACTTCCTCGCACTTCCCTGAAGTACTACAGTCCTTGGTAGTCACTATATACTTGTCAGGCTGTGTATATCCACTTAAGGAGGCTCCTAGACGTCGGAACTCGAGAGCTCAATCGGCGCACGTCTGCTCTCAACGAAGCGCCAAATATCTCTGAGCGCCTGGCGCTCTGCAGGCAGCGGGCTAGGTCTCCCGGCGACGTCACAGACCCAGCGGCAGGCTCTGATTGGCCAATAAAGTCATGTGACCTCAGCCAGCCAATCATCGGCCGGCGGGCGCCGCACACAAAACGGTGGATTTGCAGGCCAGGGGGCGCCATTTTGTTGTACCCAGGGCGCGATTTTTCCACTTCCCTGCAAATTTACAAATGCACATTTCTCCCCAAATAAGCAACCATTATGGAAGCCTCATACTTCAAGAGATTCCCTGAACCTGCAGGTAAGCTGATATGACTCTTACTGCTGGCATATGGGAGAAACTGGAGAGGGCACCGTCACAGTACACACACACACACACACACACACACACACACACACACACACACACACACACACACACACACACACACACACACACACACACACACACACACACACACACACACACACACACACACACACACACACACACACACACACACACACACACACACACACACACACACACACACACACACACACACACACACACACACACACACACACACACACACACACACACACACACACACACACACACACACACACACACACACACACACACACACACACACACACACACACACACACACACACACACACACACACCTAAAGGTGAACGAAATAGTGACTGCCAATCCACAAGAAGTTGACATAATAGCACTAGAGATCTGCTATGAGGATGATAAACTAATGATCATAAATGCATATAGTCCACCGCCAAGCAGCACATGGTCAAAGGAGGAGCTAGATAGTAAACGTGAAGGTCTTATAACAATAATGAGAGAGATCATAGCGAGAGCGGATAACGATAGTTCACGACTGTTGATAGTCGGCGACTTAACTTGAAAGCCATAGACTGGGAAGCATGTGAAGCTAAAACAGAAGATTTCTGGACCTGTAAATTTGTAGACCTCATCCTGGAAACATTCTTGTATCAACATGTTAAACAAGCTACGAGGATGAGGGAAGGGGACGTTCCCTCCATGCTAGATTTGATATTTACCAGGAAAGAGGAAGAAATATTTGACATTCAGTATCTTCCTCCCTTGGGTAAAAGTGACCATGTCTTTTTGGGAATAAAGTAGGCAATGCGTTATAATCTGGAAGAAAATATGACGGTCGATGCAAATGAAAAACCTGACTTCAGGAGAGAATATTATGGCAACCTTAGAATTTTTTTAGTGAGTATAATTGGACAGACTTGTTGCTAGGCAAGGAAGTGAATGAGATGTATGTCAGGTTTTGTGAAATATATGATAAAGGCACAAAAAAATTTATACCAAAACAGAGAAGCAGAACTAGGAAACAGGATTGGTTCAACAGAAAGTGCGAGAGGGCCAGAGACCAAAAGACACAAAAAATGGAATCAATACAGGAAGAGGCCGAACCCCCAAACATACCAGTGATACAAAGATGCGAGAAACAACTACACGGCAGTGAGGAGAGAGGCAGAAAGAAATTTTGAAAAAGGGATTGCAAACAAATGTAAAACAGAACCATGTCTATTCTATAAATTCATAAACAACAAATTGCAGGTAAAGGATAATATTCAGAGGTTGAAAAATGGGAAATAGATTCACGGAAAATGAAGAGGAAATGTGTGAAACATTAAACGAAAAGTTCCAAAGTGTGTTTGTACAAAATGAAATCTTCAGGGAACCAGATACAATAAGAATTCCAGAGAACAACATAGAGCACATAGAGGTGTCTAGAGACGAAGTGGAAAAAATGCTCAAGGAGCTAAATAAAAACAAAGCAGTTGGTCCAGATGGAGTTTCACCATGGGTTCTGAGAGAATGTGCACCTGAGCTCAGCATTCCTCTTCAACTGATTTTTTCAGGCATCCCTGTTTACAGGAGTTGTAGCTGATGTGTGGAAAAAGGCTAACATAGTTCCAATCTACAAAAGTGGAAGCAGGGAATTATTACCCTTAATTATAGACCGGTATCATTGACAAGTGTAATAGTCAAAATATTGGAAAAAATAATTAAATCTAAATGGGTAGAATACCTGGAGAGAAATGATATAATATCAGACAGACAGTATGGTTTTCGATCTGGAAGATCCTGTGTATCGAATTTACTCAGTTTCTATGATCGAGCAACAGAGATATTACAGGAAAGAGATGGTTGGGTTGACTGCATCTATCTGGACCTAAAAAGGCTTTCGACAGAGTTCCACATAAGAGGTTGTTCTGGAAACTGGAAAATATTGGAGGAGTGACAGGTACGCTTCTAACATGGATGAAAAATTTTCTGACTGAGAGAAAAATGAGGGCTGTGATCAGAGGCAATGTATCGGACTGGAGAAATGTCACAAGTGGAGTACCACAGGGTTCAGTTCTTGCACCAGTGAAGTTTATTGTCTACATAAATGATCTACCAGTTGGTATACAGAATTATATGAACATGTTTGCTGATGATGCTAAGATAATAGGAAGGATAAGAAACTTAGATGATTGTCATGCCCTTCAAGAAGACCTGGACAAAATAAGTACATGGAGCGCCACTTGGCAAATGGAATTTAATGTTATTAAATGCCATGTTATGGAATGTGGAATAGGAGAACATAGACCCCACACAACCTATATATTATGTGAGAAATCTTTAAAGAATTCTGACAAAGAAAGATATCTAGGGGTGGTTCTAGATAGAAAACTATCACCTGAGGACCACATAAAGAATATTGCGCGAGGAGCCTATGCCACGCTTTCTAACTTCAGAATTGCATTTAAATACATGGATGGCGATATACTAAAGAAATTGTTCATGACTTTTGTTAGGCCAAAGCTAGAATATGCAGCTGTTGTGTGGTGCCCATATCTTAAGAAGCACATCAACAAACTGGAAAAGGTGCAAAGACATGCTACTAAGTGGCTCCCAGAACTGAAGGGCAAGAGCTACGAGGAGAGGTTAGAGGCATTAAATATGCCAAAACTAGAAGACAGAAGAAAAAGAGGCGATATGATCACTACATACAAAATAGTAACAGGAATTGATAAAATCGATAGGGAAGATTTCCTGAGACTTGGAACTTTAAGAACAAGAGGTCATAGATATAAACTAGCTAAACACAGATGCCGAAGAAATATAAGAAAATTCACTTTCGCAAACAGAGTGGTAGACGGTTGGAACAAGTTATGGGAGAAGGTGGTGGAGGCCAAGACCGTCAGTAGTTTCAAAGCGTTATATGACAAAGAGTGCTGGGAAGACGGGACACCACGAGCGTAGCTCTTATCCTGTAACTACACTTAGGTAATTACACACACACACACACACACACACACACACACACACACACACACACACACACACACACACACACACACACACACACACACACAAATACACACACACACACACTCAAACGCACTCACACAAACACACACACACACACACACACACACACACACACACACACACACACACACACACACACACACCACACACACACACACACATACACACACACACATACACACACACACACACACACAGCCTGTGGAGTCCCACAGGGCTCTGTACTCGGTCCTATCTTGTTTCTGATATATGTAAATGATCTCCCGGAGGGTATCGATTCATTTCTCTCAGTGTTTGCGGACGATGCTAAAATTATGAGAAGGATTAAAACAGAAGAGGACTGTTTGAGGCTTCAAGAAGACCTAGACAAGCTGAAGGAATGGTCGAACAAATGGTTGTTAGAGTTTAACCCAACCAAATGTAATGTAATGAAGATAGGTGTAGGGAGCAGGAGGCCAGATACAAAGTATCATCTGGGAGAGGAAATTCTTCAGGAGTCAGAGAAGGAAAAAGACTTTGGGGTTGGTATCACGCCAGACCTGTCTCCTGCAGCACATATCAAGCGGATAACATCAGCGGCATATGCCAGGCTGGCCAACATACGAACGGCATTCAGAAACTTGTGTAAAGAATCATTCAGAACTTTGTATACCACATATGTCAGGCCAATCCTGGAGTATGCAGCCCCAGCATGGAGTCCATATCTAGTC
The DNA here is from genome assembly GCF_040958095.1 of Procambarus clarkii. NCBI lineage: Eukaryota > Metazoa > Arthropoda > Malacostraca > Decapoda > Cambaridae > Procambarus > Procambarus clarkii. Next base: position 29,258,422 of record NC_091186.1, read on the forward strand.
AAGGATAAGACTAAACTGGAAAAGGTTCAAAGATTTGCCAATAGACTAGTACCCGAGCTGAGAGGTATGAGCTACGAGGAGAGACTACGGGAATTAAACCTCACTTCGCTGGAAGACAGAAGAGTTAGGGAGGACATGATCACCACATTCAAGATTCTGAAGGGAATTGATAGGGTAGATAAAGACAGGCTATTTAACACAAGGGGACACAGGTGGAAACTGAGTGCCCAAATGAGCCACAGAGATATTAGAAAGAACTTTTTTAGTGTCAGAGTGGTTGACAAATGGAATGCATTAGGAGGTGATGTGGTGGAGGCTGATTCCATACACAGTTTCAAGTGTAGATATGATAGAGCCCAATAGGCTCAGGAATCTGTACACCTGTTGATTGACGGTTGAGAGGCGGGACCAATGAGCCAGAGCTCAAGCCCCGCAAACACAACTAGGTGAGTACAACCTGGTGGGGGCCTGGTAGCCTGGTGGATAGCGCGCAGGACTCGTAATTATTTGGCGCGGGTTCGATTCCCGCACCAGGCAGAAACAAATGGCCAAAGTTTCTTTCACCCTGAATGCCCCTGTTACCTAGCAGTAAATAGGTACCTGGGAGTTAGTCAGCTGTCATGGGATGCTTCCTGGGGTGTGTGTGTGCGTGTGTGTGTGGTGTGGAAAAAAAAAGTAGTTAGTAAACAGTTGATTGACAGTTGAGAGGCGGGCCGAAAGAGCAAAGCTCAACCCCCGCAAACCACAACTAGGTGAATACACACACACACACACACACACACACACACACACACATATAACACACACCCCCCCCTCCTCATATAAGGTGTACAGTGGTTTTTTTTATATAGTAATTAGCTTGAACATAAGTAATTAAAATACGAAAAAGTAGCTCAAGAGCCTCAGCTTGGTACCAGCTTCTCACACCTGTGTGTGACATTACACCGCCACTGACTAGACCTACCCCCCCCCCCTCCTCCTCACCACAACAAGCCAGTGTAAACACACACACATGCACGCACGCACACACTGGTGACCGCTCACCCTCACTCACCCACCCTCACCCCTCACGTTCCCACGCCTTACAGTACCCCAAGACACCCCCCTACCCCTCCCCCTATACACAAACACCCCCGCACTCAACACACACACACACACACACACATACAAACACACACACACACCACACACACACACACACACACACACACACACACACACACACACACACACACACACACACACACACACACCGCACACACACACACACACGCACACGCACACCACACACACACACACACACACACACACACACACACACACACACACACACACACGCACGCGCGCACACACACACACACGCACACACACACAATCTCTCTCTGTATACCCTCCCGCACTAACCCACCCCCACACACCCTCTCCATCCCCCTCCCTCACTTCCACCTTCCACCTCTCCCCATATACTCACACACCTCCTCCTCTCTCTCTCTCTCTCCCCCCTCTCTCTCTCCCCCCCCTCTCTCTCTCCCCCCCCCCTCTCTCTCTCTCTCTCTCTCTCCTCTCTCTCTCTCTCCTCCCTCTCTCTCTCTCTCTCCTCTCTCTCCTCTCTCTCTCTCTCTCTCTCTCTCTCTCTCTCTCTTCTCTCTCTCTCTCTCTCTCTCTCCTCCCCCCTTCTCTCTCTCTCTCTCCCTCCCCCTTTCTCTCTCTCTCTCTCCCTCCCCCTTTCTCTCCCTCTCCCCCTCCTCTCTCCCTCTCCCCCTCTCTCTCACTCTCCCCCTCTCCCTCCCTCTCCCCCTCTCTCTCTCCCCCTCTCCCTCCCTCTCCCCCTCTCCTCCCTCTCCCCCTCCTCTCCCTCTCTTCCCTCCTCCCTCTCTCTCTCCCTCCCCCCTCTCTCTCCCTCCCCCCCCTCTCTCTCCCTCCCCCCTCTCTCCCCTCCCCCTCTCTCTCCCCTCCCCCCTCTCTCTCCCCCCCCCCCCCTCTCTCTCCCCCTCCCCCCTCTCTCTCCCCCTCCCCTCTCTCTCTCCCCCCCTCTCTCTCTCCCCCTCCCCCTCTCTCTCCCTCACCCCCTCTCTCCCTCCCCTCTCTCTCTCCCTCCCCTCTCTCTCTCCCTCCCCTCTCTCGCTCCCACCCCTCTCTCTCTTCCTCCCCCTCTCTCTCTTCCTCCCCCCCTCTCTCTCCCTCCCCTCTCTCGCTCCCACCCCTCTCTCTCTTCCTCCCCCTCTCTCTCTTCCCCCCCCCTCTCTCTCCCCCCCCCCCCTCTCTCTCTCTGTGTCTGTCTGTCTCTCTCTCTCTCTCTCTCTCTCTCTCTCTCTCTCTCTCTCTCTCTCTCTCTCTCTCTCTCTCTCTCTCTCTCTCTCTCACACACACACACACACACTCATAGGGAAATCATGGAAGGGAGACGAACTCTGACTGCCAAACGCAGGAAATTCACAACTGGAACAAACACAGAGGATGGGATGGAACAGGAAGCCTGGATGAAGGAAGTACTCCAGCAAATGCAGAATGAATTCAGTGAAGGACTGAGGGTAATGAGGGAGACAGTAGCCAACCTGCAAGATGATTTAAGGGCAGCAAAGGAGGAGATAAGATACCTAAAGGAGACTCTTCCACAATACCAGGCACAAACCGTACCCCAGGGAGATGGGAATGCTACTGTGGAGGGGACCACCACAACCCAGATCTCATTTGCTGAAATGCTTAAAAAGAGCCCTGAAGCTAGGTCTGCGGTTAAGGAAGTTGCCATGGAAGTGGCTTCCTCTCAGGAAGCAGCTAGATGTACTAGCCGGCTGATAGAGAGAAATAGAGCAGTAGTAGTAGCAGGCATTGAAGAACAAACAGGGACCAGACCAAAGGAGCGGAGAGACAAGGACAAAAACATGATTAAAGAGATCCTTAAAGAGGTAAGGATGGAGGGAGCTGAGCGAAATGTTGAAAAGGTTTTCAGGCTTGGAAAGTACAACAAGGACAGAGACCGAATGATAAAGGTGGTTTTCATGAGCGAAATCGCGAAAGAGGAACTGCTAGCAAGGAAGTGTTGTCTAAAAGGTGTAGAGAAGTTCAAGAAAATATTCCTGCAGAGGGATATGACAAGGGAAGAGAGAATACGGACAGCAGACGCGAGGAAGGAGCGCAGGGAGAGAGAAGGAAAATCAGAGTACCAAACCAGAACCCTACAATCCCAGAGGGAAGTGGAGAACCCTCCTCAAACAGTGCAACAGCCACAGGGATTGGGGCACCACCCCCAAATTTCTACCCAACAGACACCCAACCTGCCCCATCCCCTGTCAGCCCCCCACTAAGTACCCACCTAGGGCACCCTCCCCCCACCCACCCCCCTCCCCCCACTCACCCCCCTTCTCCCCCTCACCCCTCTCCCCAGGACCTCCCTTCTCCCCCATCCCCCCATGCCATCCCTTCTCCCACATGCCTTCCCGTCTCTCCCACCCCCATGCCCTCCCTTCTCCCCCTCCCCCCTAAGCCCCCCACTCTCCCCCACCCCACCTAAGTCTTCCCCTCTCCCCCACTCCCCTAAACCCTCCCCTCTTCCTCACCCACCTCAGCCCTCCCTTTTCCCCCACGCCCCCCAAGCCCTCCACCCTTTTCTCTCCCCCCAAGCCCCCCCATCTCCCCTATCCCCCACAGCCTCTCCTCCCCCCATGCTTCCCCAACCCTCCCTCTCTTACCCACCCCCTGTACCCTCCCCCTCTTATCCACCCCCTGTACCCTCCCCCTCTTATCCACCCCCTGTACCCTCCCCCTCTTATCCACCCCCTGTACCCTCCCCCTCTCCCCCACCACCCCAAGCCCTCCCTCCTCCACCAATCCCCCCGTGCCAGGTCCCCCAGCTCCCACTCACCCCAGATCCCAAAGGTCCCCCCCAGAAAAGAAGCAGAAGAGAGTCAGTTTCAGGGTGATGTACTCGAACATAGATGGGATCACAAGCAAGACAAGTGAACTAAGGGAAAGAGCACAAGAAGTTAACCCAGATGTAATCGGACTCACTGAAACAAAACTCTCTGGAATCATAACGAATGCCGTGTTTCCCCAGGAGTATACAGTAATAAGGAAAGAGAGGGAAGGTAGAGGAGGAGGCGGAGTGGCCCTACTCATGAGAAGGGAATGGAGTTTTAAGGAGATGGCCATCCCGGGCTGTGAGGAGTTCAGAGACTACATAGCAGGCACCATAACAATGGGAGGACCAAGAATAGTAGTAGCAGTAATATACAACCCTCCACCAAATGACAGGAGACCCAGTCAAGAGTATGAAAACAACAACAAGGCAGTTAACACTATAATTGAGAGGGCAGCCTCTGTTGCCTGTAGAAATAGATCCCACCTGCTCATCATGGGCGACTTCAATCACGGAAAGATTGACTGGGAGAACAAGGAACCGCATGGAGGCGAGGATACGTGGAGAGCCAAACTATTGGAGGTGGTGACAAGCAACTTTTTAACGCAGCATGTCGGAGAACCCACAAGGATGAGAGGCAATGACGAACCAGCGAGACTCGACCTAGTCTTCACTCTGAACGACTCCGACATAAGAGAAATCGGTTTTGAGGACCCAGTAGGAATGAGCGACCACAGTGTACTGGTGTTTGAGTACTTGATTGAAGAAGGGTTATTGAACTCGAGGAGGGATACCGAAACCAAAAGGTTAGCATACCGAAAGGGAAACTATGAGGGGATAAGAAATTCCTAACAGATATAGCATGGGAAACAGAGCTCAGGGGAAAGACGGCCCAAGATATGATGGATTACATCACGCAGAAGTGCAAGGACGCAGCAAACAAGTTTGTCCCAGTCCAAAAGGAAAACAGAGAAATGAAGATGAGAAACCCATGGTTTAATCAAAGATGTAGGCTAGCTAAGCAGCAAAGTAAAAGGGCATGGAGAAACTATAGGAATAACAGGACACTGGAGAGCAGAGAAAGATACCAGAATGCCAGGAATGAATATGTCAGGATGAGAAGAGAGGCAGAAAGACAATACGAAAATGACATCGCAAGCAAGGCAAAGACTCAGCCTAAATTGTTGCATAGCCACATTAGGAGAAAAACAACAGTAAAGGAACAGGTTATGAGATTAAGGATAGGGGCGGAAGGATTCACTACAAATGACAAGGAAGTGTGTGAGGAATTGAATAAGAAATTCCAGGAGGTCTTCACCTTAGAACAAGGAGAAATTCCAGAGGTAAGTGAGGGAATAGCTAACCAGGAACCACTGGAAGAGTTTGAGATTACCAGTGGGGAAGTAAGGAAGTGTTTACTAGAGTTGGACGTGACGAAGGCTATAGGCCCAGATGGAATCTCCCCTTGGGTTCTAAAGGAAGGAGCAAGAGAACTGAGCCTACCACTCTCCATAGTGTATAACAAATCACTGGCAACAGGGGAACTGCCAGATACTTGGAAAGCAGCTAACGTAGTCCCGATATACAAGAAAGGGGATAGACAGGAGGCACTGAACTACAGGCCAGTGTCCCTAACCTGCATACCATGCAAGCTGATGGAGAAGATTGTGCGAAAAAAACTAGTGGAGCATCTGGAGCGAAGGAACTTTGTAACACAGCATCAACATGGGTTCAGGGATGGCAGGTCCTGCCTCACAGGGTTACTTGAATTCTACGACCAGGCAACAAAAATAAGGCAAGAAAGAGAAGGGTGGGCAGACTGCATATTTTTGGATTGTCAGAAAGCCTTTGATACAGTGCCACACAAGAGGCTAGTGCGAAAGTTGGAGATGCAGGCTGGAGTGAGAGGGAAGGTACTCCGGTGGATAGAGGAATACCTAAGCAACAGGAGACAACGAGTCTGTGTGAGGGGTGAGGTCTCAGATTGGCGAGACGTCACAAGTGGAGTCCCGCAGGGGTCAGTCCTTGGACCTATACTGTTTCTGGTATATGTAAATGATCTCCCAGAGGGTATAGATTCGTTCCTCTCAATGTTTGCCGACGATGCAAAAATTATGAGGAGGATTGAAACAGAGGATGATAGTAGGAGGCTACAAGATGACCTGGATAGACTGAGTGAATGGTCCAACAAATGGCTGTTGAAGTTCAACCCGAGTAAATGCAAAGTAATGAAACTAGGCAGTGGAAACAGGAGGCCAGGCACAGGATACAGAATAGGAGATGAAGTACTTAATGAAACAGACAGAGAGAAAGATCTAGGAGTTGATATCACACCAAACCTGTCTCCTGAAGCCCACATAAAGAGAATAACGTCTGCGGCATATGCGAGGCTGGCTAACATCAGAACGGCGTTCAGGAACCTGTGTAAGGAATCATTCAGAATCTTGTACACCACATATGTAAGACCAATCCTGGAGTATGCGGCCCCAGCATGGAGCCCGTACCTTGTCAAGCACAAGACGAAGCTGGAAAAAGTCCAAAGGTATGCTACTAGACTAGTCCCAGAACTAAGAGGCATGAGTTATGAGGAAAGGCTGCGGGAAATGCACCTCACGACACTGGAAGACAGAAGAGTAAGGGGGGACATGATCACAACCTACAAAATCCTCAGGGGAATCGACCGGGTAAACAAGGACGAACTTTTCAACACTGGTGGGACGCGAACAAGGGGACACAGGTGGAAGCTGAGTACCCAAATGAGCCACAGAGACGTTAGAAAGAACTTTTTCAGTGTCAGAGTAGTTAGCAAATGGAATGCATTAGGAAGTGATGTGGTGGAGGCTGACTCCATTCACAGTTTCAAATGTAGATATGATAGAGCCCAATAGGCTCAGGAATCTGTACACCAGTTGATTGACGGTTGAGAGGCGGGACCAAAGAGCCAGAGCTCAACCCCCGCAAGCACAATTAGGTGAGTACAATTAGGTGAGTACACACACACACACACACACACACACACACACACACACACACACACAGTCCTTGGACCTATACTGTTTCTAATATATGTAAATGATCTCCCAGAGGGTATAGACTAGTTTCTCTCAATGTTTGCTGATGATGCAAAAATTATGAGGATGATTGAAACAGAGGATGATAGACGGAGGCTACAAGATGACCTATACAAACTGAATGAATGGTCCAACAAATGGCTGTTAAACCCGAGTAAATCAACCCGAGTAAATGCAAAGTAATGAAACTAGGCAGTGGAAACAGGAGGCCAGACACAGGATACAGAATAGGAGATGAAGTACTTAATGAAACGGACAGAGAGAAAGATCTAGGAGTTGACATCACACCAAACCTGTCTCCTGAAGCCCACATAAAAAGAATTACATCTGCGGCATATACGAGGCTGGCTAACATCAGAACAGCCTTCAGGAACCTGTGTAAGGAATCATTCAGAATCTTGTATACCACATATGTAAGGACTAGTCATGGAGTATGCGGCCCCAGCATGGAGCCCGTACCTTGTCAAGCACAAGACGAAGCTGGAAAAAGTTCAGAGGTATGCCACTAGACTAATCCCAGAACTGAGAGGCATGAGTTACGAGGAAAGGGTGCGGGAAATGCACCTAACGACACTTGAAGACAGAAGAGTAAGGGGAGACATGATCACTACCTATAAAATCCTCAGAGGAATTGACAGGGTAAAAGGTGATAAACTATTCAACACTGGTGGTACGCAAACAAAGGGACACAGGTGGAAACTGAGTACCCAAATGAGCCACAGGGACATTAGAAAGAACTTTTTCAGTGTCAGAGTAGTTAACAGGTGGAATGCATTAGACAGTGATGTGGTGGAGGCTGACTCCATACACAGTTTTAAATGTAGATATGATACAGCCCAGTAGGCTCAGGAATCTGTACACCAGTTGATTGACAGTTGAGAGGCGGGACCAAAGAGCCAAAGCTCAACCCCTCCAAGCACAAATAGGTGAGTACACACACGTCTGTATGGGCTGTCCCCTGCAGAGCATATCAAGAGGATAACATCAGCGGTATATGTCAGGCTGGCCAACATAAGAACCAGCATTCAGAAACTTGTGTAAAGAATCATTCAGAACTTTGTATACCACATATGTCAGGCCAATCCTGGAGTATGCAGCCCGAGCATGGAGTCCATATCTAGTCAAGGATAAGACTAAACTGGAAAAGGTTCAGAGGTTTGCCACCAGACTAGTACCCGAGCTGAGAGGTATGAGCTACGAAGCAGAGACTGTGAGAATTAAACCTTACTTCGCTGGAAGACAGAAGAGTTAGGGGGACATGATCACCACATTCAAGATTCTCAAGGGAATTGATAGGGTAGATAAAGACAGGCTATTTAACACAAGGAGCACACACACTAGGGGATGGGTTCTGGACAGGGAAATCGTGCCTAACAAACCTTCTGGAATTCTATGATAAATAACGAGGATAAGACAGGACAGAGATGGTTGGGCAGACTGCATATTTCTGGACTGCCAAAAAGCCTTTGATACAGTACCGCACATAAGACTGCTGTTCAAGCTCGAGAGACAGGCGGGGGTGGGGGGAAAAGATCCTAGCATGGATAAGGAACTACCTAACAGGAAGGAGCCAAAGATTTACGGTAAGGGGCGAGAAGTCGGACTGGCGAACAGTAACAAGTGGAGTACCACAAGGATCGGTGCTGGGACCAATTCTATTTCTTGTATATGTTAACGACATATTTACAGGCATAGAGTCCTACATGTCGATGTTTGCGGATGACGCAAAGTTGATGAGAAGAGTTGTGACAGATGAGGATTGCAGGATCCTCCAAGAGGACCTGAACAGGTTGCAGAGATGGTCAGAGAAATGGCTACTGGAATTCAACACGAGCAAATGTAAAGTTATGGAAATGGGACTAGGAGATAGGAGACCAAAGGGACAGTACAAAATGAAGGGGAACAGCCTACCTGTGACGACGCCCCGCGAAAGAGGACCTGGGTGTGGACGTAACACCTAATCTATCTCCTGAGGCACATATAAATAGGATAACGACAGCAGCGTACTCTACACTGGCAAAAGTTAGAACATCATTCAGAAACCTAAGTAAGGAGGCATTTAGGGCGCTTTACACTGCCTACGTGAGGCCAGTCTTAGAGTATGCCGCCTCATCATGGAGTCCCCATCTGAAGAAGCATATAATGAAACTGGAAAAGGTTCAGAGGTTTGCAACGAGACTCGTCCCAGAGCTACGAGGGATGGGGTATGAGGAGCGCCTGAGGGAACTGTGCCTTACGACACTAGAAAGAAGAAGGGAGAGGGGGGACATGATAGGAACGTATAAAATACTCAGAGGGACTGACAGAGTGGACATAGACGAAATGTTCACACGGAATAGTAACAGAACGAGGGGACATGGATGGAAGCTTGAAACTCAGATGAGTCACAGAAATGTTAGGAAGTTTTCTTTTAGCGTGAGAGTAGTGGGAAAATGGAATGCACTTCAGGAACAGGTTGTGGAAGCAAATACTATTCATAATTTTAAAACAAGGTAAATTGATCAGGCAACACTGTAGCCTGATCAACACATCCTGGCAAGGTCGCCAATTCTGTCACGCGCTGCTCACCTTGGCCTTGTGTTATATGAGGTTACAGTTAAACAGCCGGGGATCCTATAACCTCACGCCGTGGGTCTTCACCCTCTCCACAAGGGTATCACATATCACCCCCAGGGAGCTCTCCTAGTCATGCCTCAAGACTGGCCACCACTATTTGACCTTGGACCCAAGGGGGAGAGGAGAAGGCCCAGCCCACACTGCTAAGCTCAATCCTGCAGTATGTGACTCTCCCACCGGGCCTGCCCACCTATGCATGCAGAGAATTTGCCGAACTTCCAGCCGTAGCCTCACTTCCACCTCTTACCTTCTGGTCGCCAGTTGGGTAATTCTCTCTGCGTCCCGGAAACGCCATTAGTTCAAACATGAAATATTTACAGCAGCCCAAGGCTTTTCTGTATGCTGCCAGTACTAGAATTCAAATGTACAGTCGTGTTGCCAACTCAGGCTCACTCTCTAGGGAATGCCAGTAACAGTACAGTATAATCATTTGTCATTTATCCACAAAGCTCAGTGAGATGGAGGTTACATCAGAAGCAGTAATAACATAAAAGTTTACTCAAAGTAAACGACAAACACACGAGGTACATATATAGACTTATGGAAATAATAATAATACTGGTGACAGCAGCACTCCTCTGGTGGCCGACGGCAACTCGCATCAGCTGATGGAGTTAAAGGGATCCCTGGCTCCCCCTTACTGGGGCGACTCCATCAGTAGAGGTCTTCAGTCCTCCACAGGCCGGCCACACGCTGTCTTCACCAATCAGTTGAATGATATATACGTGCTGTCCCACAGCCTAATCTACTCCTATGACTTGTATGCACTCTAATAAATGCCTAAGCATAACAATAGGCCTATCTTGCCTAACAATCAAGGGAAATATGGGAGGGAAAAATGATCTCCCTTAACATATCCTGTCCTCAGACGCCTGGGCTCCACTCGCTGTTCACTGGGTACTCTGTTCCTCACGTCGTTCCTCAGCATTCCAGAAGTGTCACCAGTCCGTAGGAGTCATGAAGATCCTCGTCATCTCCGTGCTCATTCCCTGAGTGAAGTTCCTGGGCGTTGGCTCGTCCAGTCGTCACTGCACATGTCGTTCCCTCTAGCACTCCTTCACCGAGACTACTCACTCACGGATCAAGATGCATCTTCTCCCTTCCGAGTTCCTAGTGGGCATGATCCCATCACAACAGCTCTGAATATTTTGGAGTTCCACTGACGGCGAGTCATTCACTCCTCCAGCTGTAGTAACTCTCAACTTCTCCAAGATCGACGGTGCCCTAACACTGCTGGAATAGGCTTCCTCGCACTTCCCTGAAGTACTAGTCCTTGGTAGTCACTATATACTTGTCAGGCTGTGTATATCCACTTAAGGAGGCTCCTAGACGTCGGAACTCGAGAGCTCAATCGGCGCACGTCTGCTCTCAACGAAGCGCCAAATATCTCTGAGCGCCTGGCGCTCTGCAGGCAGCGGCTAGGTCTCCCGGCGACGTCACAGACCCAGCGGCAGGCTCTGATTGGCCAATAAAGTCATGTGACCTCAGCCAGCCAATCATCGGCCGGCGGGCGCCGCACACAAAACGGTGGATTTGCAGGCCAGGGGGCGCCATTTTGTTGTACCCAGGGCGCGATTTTTTCCACTTCCCTGCAAATTTACAAATACACATTTCTCCCCAAATAAGCAACCATTATGGAAGCCTCATACTTCAAGAGATTCCCTGAACCTGCAGGTAAGCTGATATGACTCTTACTGCTGGCATATGGGAGAAACTGGAGAGGGCACCGTCACAGTACACACACACACACACACACACACACACACACACACACACACACACACACACACACACACACACACACACACACACACACACACACACACACACACACACACACACACACACACACACAAACACACACACACACACACACACACACACACACACCACACACACACACACACACACACACACACACACACACACACACACACACACACACACACACACACACACACACACACACACACACACACCACACACACCTAAAGGTGAACGAAATAGTGACTGCCAATCCACAAGAAGTTGACATAATAGCACTAGAGATCTGCTATGAGGATGATAAACTAATGATCATAAATGCATATAGTCCACCGCCAAGCAGCACATGGTCAAAGGAGGAGCTAGATAGTAAACGTGAAGGTCTTATAACAATAATGAGAGAGATCATAGCGAGAGCGGATAACGATAGTTCACGACTGTTGATAGTCGGCGACTTAACTTGAAATCCATAGACTGGGAAGCATGTGAAGCTAAAACAGAAGATTTCTGGACCTGTAAATTTGTAGACCTCATCCTGGAAACATTCTTGTATCAACATGTTAAACAAGCTACGAGGATGAGGGAAGGGGACGTTCCCTCCATGCTAGATTGATATTTACCAGGAAAGAGGAAGAAATATTTGACATTCAGTATCTTCCTCCCTTGGGTAAAGTGACCATGTCTTTTTGGGAATAAAGTAGCAATGCGTTATAATCTGGAAGAAAATATGACGGTCGATGCAAATGAAAAACCTGACTTTAGGAGAGGACATTATGGCAACCTTAGAATTTTTTTTAGTGAGTATAATTGGACAGACTTGTTGCTAGGCAAGGAAGTGAATGAGATGTAGTCAGGTTTTGTGAAATATATGATAAAGGCACAAAAAATTTATACCAAAACAGAGAAGCAGAACTAGGAAACAGGATTGGTTCAACAGAAAGTGCGAGAGGGCCAGAGACCAAAAGACACAAAAATGGAATCAATACAGGAAGAGGCCGAACCCCCAAACATACCAGTGATACAAAGATGCGAGAAACAACTACACGGCAGTGAGGAGAGAGGCAGAAAGAAATTTTGAAAAAGGGATTGCAGACAAATGTAAAACAGAACCAGGTCTATTCTATAAATTCATAAACAACAAATTGCAGGTAAAGGATAATATTCAGAGGTTGAAAATGGGAAATAGATTCACGGAAAATGAAGAGGAAATGTGTGAAACATTAAACGAAAAGTTCCAAAGTGTGTTTGTACAAAATGAAATCTTCAGGGAACCAGATACAATAAGAATTCCAGAGAACAACATAGAGCACATAGAGGTGTCTAGAGACAAAGTGGAAAAAATGCTCAAGGAGCTAAATAAAAACAAAGCAGTTGGTCCAGATGGAGTTCACCATGGGTTCTGAGAGAATGTGCACCTGAGCTCAGCATTCCTCTTCAACTGATTTTTTTCAGGCATCCCTGTTTACAGGAGTTGTAGCTGATGTGTGGAAAAAGGCTAACATAGTTCCAATCTACAAAAGTGGAAGCAGGGAATTATTACCCTTAATTATAGACCGGTATCATTGACAAGTGTAATAGTCAAAATATTGGAAAAAAATAATTAAATCTAAATGGGTAGAATACCTGGAGAGAAATGATATAATATCAGACAGACAGTATGGTTTTCGATCTGGAAGATCCTGTGTATCGAATTTACTCAGTTTCTATGATCGAGCAACAGAGATATTACAGGAAAGAGATGGTTGGGTTGACTGCATCTATCTGGACCTAAAAAAGGCTTTCGACAGAGTTCCACATAAGAGTTGTTCTGGAAACTGGAAAATATTGGAGGAGTGACAGGTACGCTTCTAAACATGGATGAAAAATTTTCTGACTGAGAGAAAAATGAGGGCTGTGATCAGAGGCAATGTATCGGACTGGAGAAATGTCACAAGTGGAGTACCACAGGGTTCAGTTCTTGCACCAGTGAAGTTTATTGTCTACATAAATGATCTACCAGTTGGTATACAGAATTATATGAACATGTTTGCTGATGATGCTAAGATAATAGGAAGGATAAGAAACTTAGATGATTGTCATGCCCTTCAAGAAGACCTGGACAAAATAAGTACATGGAGCGCCACTTGGCAAATGGAATTTAATGTTATTAAATGCCATGTTATGGAATGTGGAATAGGAGAACATAGACCCCACACAACCTATATATTATGTGAGAAATCTTTAAAGAATTCTGACAAGAAAGATATCTAGGGGTGGTTCTAGATAGAAAACTATCACCTGAGGACCACACAAAGAATATTGTGCGAGGAGCCTATGCCACGCTTTTCTAACTTCAGAATTGCATTTAAATACATGGATGGCGATATACTAAAGAAATTGTTCATGACTTTTGTTAGGCCAAAGCTAGAATATGCAGCTGTTGTGTGGTGCCCATATCTTAAGAAGCACATCAACAAACTGGAAAAGGTGCAAAGACATGCTACTAAGTGGCTCCCAGAACTGAAGGGCAAGAGCTACGAGGAGAGGTTAGAGGCATTAAATATGCCAAAACTAGAAGACAGAAGAAAAAGAGGCGATATGATCACTACATACAAATAGTAACAGGAATTGATAAAATCGATAGGGAAGATTTCCTGAGACTTGGAACTTTAAGAACAAGAGGTCATAGATATAAACTAGCTAAACACAGATGCCGAAGAAATATAAGAAAATTCACTTTCGCAAACAGAGTGGTAGACGGTTGGAACAAGTTATGGGAGAAGGTGGTGGAGGCCAAGACCGTCAGTAGTTTCAAAGCGTTATATGACAAAGAGTGCTGGGAAGACGGGACACCACGAGCGTAGCTCTTATCCTGTAACTACACTTAGGTAATTACGCACACACACACACACACACACACACACACACACACACACACACACACACACACACACACACACACACACACACACACACACACACACACACACACACACAAATACACACACACACACACTCAAACGCACTCACACAAAACACACACACACACACACACACACACACACACACACACACACACACACACACCACACACACACACACACACACACACACACACACACACACACATACACACCACACACATACACACACACACACACACCACAGCCTGTGGAGTCCCACAGGGCTCTGTACTCGGTCCTATCTTGTTTCTGATATATGTAAATGATCTCCCGGAGGGTATCGATTCATTTCTCTCAGTGTTTGCGGACGATGCTAAAATTATGAGAAGGATTAAACAGAAGAGGACTGTTTGAGGCTTCAAGAAGACCTAGACAAGCTGAAGGAATGGTCGAACAAATGGTTGTTAGAGTTTAACCCAACCAAATGTAATGTAATGAAGATAGGTGTAGGGAGCAGGAGGCCAGATACAAAGTATCATCTGGGAGAGGAAATTCTTCAGGAGTCAGAGAAGGAAAAAGACTTTGGGGTTGATATCACGCCAGACCTGTCTCCTGCAGCACATATCAAGCGGATAACATCAGCGGCATATGCCAGGCTGGCCAACATACGAACGGCATTCAGAAACTTGTGTAAAGAATCATTCAGAACTTTGTATACCACATATGTCAGGCCAATCCTGGAGTATGCAGCCCCAGCATGGAGTCCATATCTAGTCAAGGATAAGACTAAACTGGAAAAGGTTCAAAGATTGCCAATAGACTAGTACCACGAGCTGAGAGGTATGAGCTACGAGGAGAGACTACGGGAATTAAACCTCACTTCGCTGGAAGACAGAAGAGTTAGGGAGGACATGATCACCACATTCAAGATTCTGAAGGGAATTGATAGGGGAGATAAAGACAGGCTATTTAACACAAGGGGACACAGGTGGAAACTGAGTGCCCAAATGAGCCACAGAGATATTAGAAAGAACTTTTTTAGTGTCAGAGTGGTTGACAAATGGAATGCATTAGGAGGTGATGTGGTGGAGGCTGACTCCATACACAGTTTCAAGTGTAGATATGATAGAGCCCAATAGGCTCAGGAATCTGTACACCTGTTGATTGACGGTTGAGAGGCGGGACCAATGAGCCAGAGCTCAAGCCCCGCAAAACACAACTAGGTGAGTACAACCTGGTGGGGGCCTGGTAGCCTGGTGGATAGCGCGCAGGACTCGTAATTATTTGGCGCGGGTTCGATTCCGCACCAGGCAGAAACAAAATGGCCAAAGTTTCTTTCACCCTGAATGCCCCTGTTACCTAGCAGTAAATAGGTACCTGGGAGTTAGTCAGCTGTCATGGGATGCTTCCTGGGGTGTGTGTGTGCGTGTGTGTGTGGTGTGGAAAAAAAAAAGTAGTTAGTAAACAGTTGATTGACAGTTGAGAGGGCGGGCCGAAAGAGCAAAGCTCAACCCCCGCAACCACAACTAGGTGAATACACACACACACACACACACACAGTCCTTGGACCTATACTGTTTCTAATATATGTAAATGGTCTCCCAGAGGGTATAGACTAGTTTCTCTCAATGTTTGCTGATGATGCAAAAATTATGAGGATGATTGAAACAGAGGATGATAGGACGGAGGCTACAAGATGACCTATACAAACTGAATGAATGGTCCAACAAATGGCTGTTAAACCCGAGTAAATCAACCCGAGTAAATGCAAAGTAATGAAACTAGGCAGTGGAAACAGGAGGCCAGACACAGGATACATAATAGGAGATGAAGTACTTAATGAAACGGACAGAGAGAAAGATCTACGAGTTGATATCACACCAAACCTGTCTCCTGAAGCCCACATAAAAAGAATTACATCTGCGGCATATACGAGGCTGGCTAACATCAGAACAGCCTTCAGGAACCTGTGTAAGGAATCATTCAGAATCTTGTATACCACATATGTAAGACTAGTCATGGAGTATGCGGCCCCAGCATGGAGCCCGTACCTTGTCAAGCACAAGACGAAGCTGGAAAAAGTTCAGAGGTATGCCACTAGACTAATCCCAGAACTGAGAGGCATGAGTTACGAGGAAAGGGTGCGGGAAATGCACCTAACGACACTTGAAGACAGAAGAGTAAGGGGAGACATGATCACTACCTATAAAATCCTCAGAGGAATTGACAGGGTAAAAGGTGATAAACTATTCAACACTGGTGGTACGCAAACAAAGGGACACAGGTGGAAACTGAGTACCCAAATGAGCCACAGGGACATTAGAAGAACTTTTTCAGTGTCAGAGTAGTTAACAGGTGGAATGCATTAGGCAGTGATGTGGTGGAGGCTGACTCCATACACAGTTTTAAATGTAGATATGATACAGCCCAGTAGGCTCAGGAATCTGTACACCAGTTGATTGACAGTTGAGAGGCGGGACCAAAGAGCCAAAGCTCAACCCCTCCAAGCACAAATAGGTGAGTACCACACACGTCTGTATGGGCTGTCCCCTGCAGAGCATATCAAGAGGGATAACATCAGCGGTATATGTCAGGCTGGCCAACATAAGAACAGCATTCAGAAACTTGTGTAAAGAATCATTCAGAACTTTGTATACCACATATGTCAGGCCAATCCTGGAGTATGCAGCCGAGCATGGAGTCCATATCTAGTCAAGGATAAGACTAAACTGGAAAAGGTTCAGAGGTTTGCCACCAGACTAGTACCCGAGCTGAGAGGTATGAGCTACGAGCAGAGACTGTGAGAATTAAAACCTTACTTCGCTGGAAGACAGAAGAGTTAGGGGGGACATGATCACCACATTCAAGATTCTCAAGGGAATTGATAGGGTAGATAAAGACAGGCTATTTAACACAAGGAGCACACACACTAGGGGATGGGTTCTGGACAGGGAAATCGTGCCTAACAAACCTTCTGGAATTCTATGATAAAATAACGAGGATAAGACAGGACAGAGATGGTTGGGCAGACTGCATATTTCTGGACTGCCAAAAAGCCTTTGATACAGTACCGCACATGAGACTGCTGTTCAAGCTCGAGAGACAGGCGGGGGTGGGGGGAAAGATCCTAGCATGGATAAGGAACTACCTAACAGGAAGGAGCCAAAGAGTTGAGTCTACTGGGCTCTATCATATCTACATTTGAAACTGTGTATGCAGTCTGCCTCCACCACATCACTGCCTAATACATTCCATTTGTTAACTACTGTGACACTGAAAAAACACGGAGGGAGACAGGTAGACAGATGAGCTACATGAATTCTGGAAACAGAGTTTTCAAGAAGAGTGTTACGGTATCAACATCGTTGATGGAGTGTAGAGTGGCGATTTCGGCGCCATCTGTGGACCTGCACTCCACCTCCCAGATAGTAGATGTGTCGCAGACAATGCCATCTGTTGGCGGTAGTGTAGCGTCGGTGAAAGGCTCCTGTTTCATACCTCAGTCAGGTGGTGAGGTCGATGATGATAACCTCTGGGGGGTGGCGTAACGATATCAACGCCATCTAGGTTGTGCATTCAATTACAATTTTAGTTACCCAGTGGATGGATGTTATCCTTAGGTTACCCAATATACTGTCTGTCTAGTTAATGACGTTTATGTTCACAGAGGTGATGTGAGAAAGCGATTGCACTGAGGAGGGCAGTTCACCTTGGGCAGTCCAGAACTCCTGACTTGGTCCTGTGAGAGGACAAAGTGGCCGCGTCGGTAGTAGCAGTGTGTTAGCTGCTGGACTTTTGTAGTTTTGTATGGACTGACGTACCAGGATCTGGCCAAGAGGAGTTACGAGACGACAGTAGTGTTTGTCTGCTGGGAAGTGCTGCTAGTGTGTTGCTAGGGACTTCTGCCAGGGTGTTAGCTATCCCTGTATGTGATTATTTGTGACCCCTCTCAGTGTGTTGCTGAAGCCCTCTGCCAGGGTGTTTCTGGAGAGCGGATATGGGGTATTGGGACATCGTGACGATACGATGTGTGGACTGACCCATGATGAGGAAGGTGAACTCGCCGGTGATTACAATTGAGCATGAACGACGTGTACTTGAAGACAGTGGACTTGCCGGGATTTGATGATCACTGCAGATCAATTGAGTGTCCTGGGTGAATGTGACACAGTGTAAATATGTGTAATTATAATTCTATAGATAATATATTGGTGAGGGTGTAATTACATATTATGTATCCCCGCTGTATTCTTTGCACTGTTACTTGCCACCACCACTTTTTGAGAACGTACCAATAATTTGGGTGGGATCATAGAAACAAGAGGTTATAAGATACGTTATCTGAAACAACCCGGTTACTGGCTTAAGCTGGCTGTAACAAAGAGCCTCAAGGTTTGGTACGCCAGTGCAAGTCCGATAAAGCAGAGGAAATAAAAGAAAGTGTTAGGGAAGCAGATAAAGACATAATTGCAGTAGTGGAAACTAACATAAATGATTAGATCTTGGATGCAATCTTCCCACATGGATACCAAGTGATAAGGAAAGAAAGGGCACAGAGACAGAGGGAGAGTGGCTTTCTTCATAAAGCAGAAATGAAATTTGAGGAACTAGAGAAACTAATGAAAAACACAAACTCCATACTTGGGATTCTGACAAGTGATGGGAAGAGAACTGTGATCTTGATAAGCTACAATCCCCCACCAAACAGTTGAAGGCCCAGACAGGAATAAGATGATAACAACAAGACATGTATAGATGAAATGCAGAATGCGTTGCAACAACAACTCGGAACGGGTAGCAACAACAGATCACAGGATGAGAGCAAAACTGTTGGTCATGGGACACCTCAGTCATGGAGAGATCGATTGGGAATAAAAAATCCTCATGGTAGGGAAGAAACGTGGGGAGCAAAATTAGTGGTTATAGACAGGAATTTCTTAACACAAGTGCAGGAAGACACGAGGGAAAGAGGAGGGAATGCACGAAGCCAATTAGACCTGGTTTTCACCCAGAATGAGGAAGACATTACGAATGTTGGACATGAAATGCCACTAGGAGCCAGTGACCATGGTGTGCAAGTCTTTGACTACATGATCGAGCTTAAAATTGTGACCACAGTGCAAGAGGTCTGGGAAAGGAGAGCTGACTGTAGGAAAGGGGGGATTACAGGAGGATAAGAGAATATCTGGGAGAAGTGCAGTGAGAAGAAGAACTAAGAGGAAAAACAGTGGAAGACATGATAATCTTAGTCAAGTGATGTCGGAAATTCCGACACTAAATAATAACACATAGGGTACTAAGCAAATGCTGTTATGTTAGAAAAATACTAACCCCTAATTTCACAGAGCCGTATGTCTTAAAAAAAATGGGTTTCGTGGCTTCTCAGAGAAAATGTAATATTTGCCACATCCCCTGAATTACGTGTTAATCTATAACACATAAGTTTAAAATGCCTGCCGGGGGGATTAAGTACGTAAAAAACTTTATCCATGACAGGATATAATTAACAAGTAAATAAAATAAGCTCCTTCTGCCCTTTAGTCATAAATGGTCGAAGACTGAACCAGGCAAGAGACGAGTCTCTTGCTCAGGAGGGAGAAGAGGTGCTATTAGACTCTTGCTAGCTCGCCCCGCTAGTCGGCACGTTACTTAATCTCACAAAGAAAATTCTTACGAGTCTCGCGACAAAGGAACCACAGAATCTCCGATCAACCGACGAGCTTCGCTAACATTGGGGATAATTCTGTACCCGGTTAACTAAGGCAGATGTATAGCAGTGACCATTATTTATATGTATTATCTTAACTGGTTATATTGTGAGCGAACCACCTGGAACGGGTAAGCCTTGTTATAAGCATACATAATCTTTACCTTGTTATATGCCGCATATATTAGTTACAGTTTCCTACTCTGTAATTATCCGGCAGGTTAGGTCCAAGTTGATTATTAAAATCTATGTTCTACATTACAGCTAAGCTGTATATTTTTTAACAAATCCATTATTATTTAATTGACTAACAATCGTAGCAAATTTCTATGAGTTCTTTAATTTCGTGGGATAAGCTATGTGTGTTAAGCCCAGCCAAAGTTTTGAAAGAAGAAAACTCGAAGCAGGATAATCTCTAAATATACAGTCCGCTTTGAATTAATAATAAATTACAATAAAATAAATAAATAAACAATTCCTGCTGGGAGAAACTCCCCACAAGTGGAAGTACAAGGAGGCCGAAGAAAGTTCAATACCAACAGTAAAAGAAAAAGGCAGGAGGGAATATAAAACCCTTGATTTAATAGACAGTGCCAGGAAGCAAAAATGAGAAGCAGGAGGGAGTGGCGGAAGTACAGCGGACAAAGTACAGAGGACAATACACCAGTCTCCGTGGTGACGTAGTAAGACACTCACCTGGTGTTCCGCGAGCGCTATGTCATGGGTTCGTATCCTGGCCGGGGAGGATTTACTGGACGCAAATCCTTAACTGTAGCCTCTGTTTAACTCAACAGTAAAATGGGTACTTGGTTGTAAAAACGATACTTCGTGGCGGGGATCGTATTCCAGGGACCTGCCCGAAACGCTATGCGTACTATGGCTGTACAAGAATGTAACAACTGTTGTATATATCTAAAAAAAAAAGTGTTACGGCCACTATGGATCGCAACTGGGTTCTTTGATGGTAGAACCAAAAAGATAGTGGCCCACCCCAAGTCCGTAGTACGCTTTCAAAAAAGTGGCTATGTAGTGCATAAAAAAAGGGGGGGGATGAACAAAACACTGTTTCTTTCGTCAATGTACTAAATATCTTTCCCCCACCGTTAAGTATATATATGTACACCATCACCATAAATAATATATAAGAACTGGTAGGCTATTTCTACACCTATGTACAATCCTTTCGCTCAGGATATCAAACGTGCTCACGTGCAGAGTTCATCAATCCCCAGTATTTCTTCACTGTCCAGTAGCTTATCCAACCTTATTGGGAAGAAGACCAGCGAGTTCACCTGTTCGTGGGCCAGCCCACTGACAGTGTCATGAGGTGCCTGTAACCCCACGACCGCTCTCCAGCTTCTCACTAGCAGAGTACCTCAACCACACGCTGAACGGGGTCACAATACAAGGGTAGCGATCCCCTGGCAGCAGTCTCTAGCGACCAGCTAGCAGCACTACTCAACAGGTCACCTCCCTGTCGTCAGTCTCTCCCCTAAGCCAGTCCCAAAGGTACGCCAATCCTTTTCAACACTAAATCACTAGCAGCTACCACACTGCTTCATCGGTGGCGGCTTACTTGGTCGTTTCCAGGACCCGGTAGGGAGACCATGGACTGCCCAAGATTAACTGCCATCTCCAGTACCGCTGCCCCCAGTCGTCACCTCTGTGAACACAAAAACGTCATCGGACGGGAAACATCTGCAAGACAAGTGTGGGCAAAAATTCAGATAGCTAAGGGTGGCGGAGCCCGGCCTGCGGCCTCACAAAGACCCCCAGGGTAAGGCTCAGGAACTAATTCGCAAGTGGAGTGATGCAGCATCATCCTCCTCCCTCCCTGCAGAAATCAGCAGGGAACAGCTCCTGCGACATGATGACAGAAGAATTAGGATAACAAGAGCACTGTCTAGTGATGACGAATATGGAGAACCAATCACAGCCCAAGAAGTAAGGGGCGCTATGAAAAAGGGTAAAAGTACAGCACTGGTGAGGATGACGTCACCTACGACATACTCAATGCAGTGTGTGAAGTGTCCTGGGAATCCACTACTCCACCTGTTTAACAAGTCATTCCTAAATGGAGTGTTGCCCACACAATGGAAACACGCAATAATTGTTTCCCATACCGAAGCCTAATGACCCTGGCAATTACAGACCTATCAGTCTCGTGTCATGCACTTGCAAGATGCTTGAAAGGATCATCCTAAACCGACTGTTGCACAAAATAGGCAGGTTAGGGGAGGGGGTCAATGGATTTGTTAAAGGGCGGAGCACAGCAAATTGTATAGTTAATTACTTGGCTAATGACACGGCTAGGTACTCTGTATTTGTTGACATCAAAGGAGCCTTCGACAAAGCACAGGGGATTGCGATCCTGGACGAGCTTGCATGCATGGGTGTTAAGGGGAAACTCATGAAATGGGTTGAAGACTATCTCACAGGAAGGAAAGCCAAGGTTTGCTTCAATGGGAGCAGTCTCCAGAACAATGAATATGGAACTCGGGGACCCCCCAAGGCGGAGTCTTAAGCCCTACACTATACAATGTACTTATGAACGCCATTGCAAATATTGATTTTCCGGAAGGAACACAACAAGTGGGATATGCAGATGATGTCCTAATACTAGTTCCCACCCTGGGAAAAATTGAACAGTCCATTGAACTCCTTGGAAGGAAATGTATTGAGCTCGGTTTCACTCTCTCCACAACAAGACGAAGGCATATTCCCATCGCAAGCGGAGAGCGAATGAAGAACTGCAAATTAATGGTGTAAAACTTGAATGGGTTGACCACTATCGGTACCTTGGCGTCACTGTCGGCTCTAACAAGGGATAGAAAGAGGAGCTCAATCAACTCATAGGAACATGCAAAAGTCGACTCAGGGCACTGAGGGCACTGAAAGCTATGATCTGGAATGGATATGGAGTCTCTATTGCCGTGCTTAAAATTATGTACACAGCCTATGTGCGCTCCGTCATAGACTATGCCGCACCAGTTCTGTGCACCTACTCCCAAAGCGATAAAAAAAAGCTTGAAAGCATTCAAAATGAAGCCATGACAATCATTTTTGGAGTTCCAAGGACTGCCAAAACGTCTAATCTACGAGGGGAGTTGTCCCTTCCCAGTGTTAAAAGCAGAATTCAGGAGCTGAATGCCAAGCTTGCAATTAGGATAGCCAGAGATCCCCATTACAATGATATTGCTAAGAAAAAACTGAGCACTTTCAGGGGGAAACAGGAGAAGCAAAAAATGGCATCACAGATCAGTCTGCTACCTCGAAGAGCATCACCTGCTTGAGCAAGCCCGTGAGCTCCTGCCTGTAGAGAGGTTACCCTCCCTGGGAGGATGACTCGTGGAAGATCATCATCAATGAAATGGCAACGAAAAATCCAACATGATACCACAAGAAATGAGGCACAAGTATCTCGAGGAAATTTATAAAGAAGCCGGAGATGAACTAGATCAAATCTACACTGACGGGTCATCTAATCCTGTCAATGGCAGGGCTGGTGCAGCATACACGGTAATCAAGGATAATACTTTCCAACGCAGAAATGAAGAAAAAGCACGTATTGAGAACTATGCCTCTTCAACGCAAGCAGAGCTAACTACCATTGTTATGGCGTTAAGGTTTCTTGAACGGAACACTAATGGTGCAGTGATTTGCACCGATTCAAAAGCAGCACTGCAAAGCCTAAGTAAAAATCGGGCAGAAAATCTTGCAATAGTCGCTGAAATTAAGAGAGCTGTGTGAGTAATTACCAATCAGGGAAGAGTCATCAAGTTTCTGTGGATTCCCCTCCCATGTTGGAATATGTGGGAATGAACGAGCAGATGTGCTGGCTGCTGAAGGCGCCGAAGGAGACCATATTGAATACTTCATACCCAAGACTCTACTACAAATTAGAGGTATTGTCAGGCAACATCACCGTGACAAGGTAACTGAGGAAAGGAGGATAGAAGCACAAACCAGTGAATCTATACGATGGTACAACATGGTTGCAGCTGGCAATCCCAATCGTTATGGCCGAAGAGGAGGAGGACGAGGGAGAGAATCAGTAATGGCAAGAATCCGTCTTGGATACAAATATCCTTGGAGATATGGAATGGAAACAACAATTGATCAGCGAAAGTTGCAGAATCTGTGGTGAGAGTGATGGACACCGCCTTGACCACTATCTACGTGAATGTGAACACCTGAGAGACATATAAATATGTGTAGAATAATAAACCCCACATTGTTTGAGTTAGGAAAACACTATTTGTCAAATATTTATACTGTTCTTAAAGATTTCCCCATTTTGCACCCGCAAGATAACGTAAGCTTTTAAGGGTTGATAGATGTTAATCTTCTTGTTTGAGGAGCTGTTCACTTGAGACAATTAAGCAAGTCCCAGCTGTGTCTGGGTACAAGTGACAGGATGAACAACCCAGCGGGTTTTCTTGCTATTGGGGAGTGTTGTACATGCTGCTATGGCGGTGTGTCCACTCACAAGATGAGTGGCGCTGCCCAGTAAACTCGCCCCTCGGGGCTAAATTTAAATTTAAAAACGTCATCAATGACCTAGCCGATACTGGTGAAACTAGGAAATTCCACTACCCCACTGGGGAGTTGACATTGTGCTCTGTAGCACACACTAGGTGGCGCTGGTCTTGATGCGTCACATCACCAAAGGTCACTCACAACGACCCCCTCTAGCTGACAAGACAAGAATCTTGAGCCATTTCCAGGTACTAGATAACCACCACTAAATGGCATTGTCCACATTACGTACTATTCCCGGGAGTTCGGGTGTGGGACTCTTAGATGGCGCTGGAACTGCCACTCTACCCCCCTGACAAGGGCAACGAGTCCGTAACAATAAGATTAGATGCAACAGTGCTAGGAATGAACCCATTAATATAGAGAGGTATTGGAAAGGGATTATGATAACGATATTGCAATGAAAGCGAAACAGCAACAATTAATACATATTCATATCAGATGGAAAATGTTGGTGAACGACCAAGTGAGAAGACTAAGTAAAACAGAAGGAGCATATACAGAAATCGAAAAGTAAATCTGCGCGGTATTAAATGCCAGTTTCCATGGAGTGTTCACGACCGAGCCTGAGCAGCTCCCATTGTTAGAGGAGATTACCCTAGATGAAAGACTATCAGATATAGAGGTAACAGCAGAGGAGGTAATGAAACAGATGACACTAGATGCAACTAAGCAGTTGGACCAGACAAAGTATCACCGTGGATATTAAATGAGGCAGCACAGGCCCTCAGCATGTCTCTGTCAAGGATCAATAGTGAGTCACTTATCAAGGGAGAGTTTGCCCAAATGCTGGAAGGCAAATGTGGTGCCAATTTAAAAAAAATAAGATAATGAAGAGGCACTTACCTACAGACCAGTATCACTGACAAGCATCCCCTGTAAAATACTTGAAAGAATAATCAGGATTAGACTGGTTACACACCTGGAGAACTTAAGGTTTGTAAACAAACACCAACATGGGTTCAGAGAAGACAAATCTTGCCTAACAAACCTTCTGGAATTCTTTGATAAAATAACAATAATAAGGCAGGACAGAGAAGCATGGGCAGACTGCATATTCATGGACTATCAAAAACCCTTTGACGGAGTACCACACACGAGACTGCTATTCAAACTTGAGAGGCAGTCCGGAGTAAGCGGAAAGGCCCTAACAAGGGGAAAGAATTACTTAACAGGCAGTAGCCAGAGAGTAGCAGTCAGAAGCGAGAAGTTAGACTGGGGAGCAGTAACGAGTGGAGTACCTCAAGGATCGATGTTGGGATCAGTTATATTCCTAATATACGTGAACGACACATCAACAGGAATCAAGTTCTATATGTTGTTGTTCGCGGATGACACGAAATTAATGAGACTAGTTGTGACAAATGAAGATTGTAGGACGAAACGAGGACTTGAAGCTGCAGAGATGGCCAGAGAAATGGCTACTGGAGCTCAACATGAGCAAGTGTAAATTTATGTAAATGAGACCAGGTGACAGGAGACAAAAGCATCGGAACACAATGTAAGGAAACTACCTTCCTGGGAGTGAATGCAACACCAAATCTAACTCCTAAGGCACATTTAAATCAGATAACCACAGCAGAATACTCTGCCCTAGCAAAAGTTAGAACGTCATCCAGAAACCTAAGTACGGAAGAACTCAGAGCACTTTACACTGCCTATGTGAGACCAGCCGTAGAGTAAGCCGCCCCATAACAGAGCCCCCACCTAAAGAAACATTAGAAACCTGGAAAAGGTTAACAAATTTGCGACGAGGCTAGTCTCGGAGTTGATGGGATGGGATATGAAGAGCGACTGGTGGAACTGAATCTGACGAAGTTAGAAAAAAAAGAGGTAGCGTGGAGATATGATAGCAGCATATAAAATATTTAGGGGAATTGACAGAATGGGAATAGACGGAATGTTCAAACGGAATACTAACAGAACAAGGGGACATTGGTGGAAGATGAAAACTCAGATGAATCATAGAAATGTAAGAATGTTTTCTTTTAGTGTGAGAGTAATGGGGAAATGGAATGAATTAAAGGAGCAATTGTGGAAGCAAACTCTATTCATTGCATTAAAACTAGGTATGATAAAGAAGTAGAAGAGGAGTCAATGTTATAAACAACCGAAGACTAGAAAGGCGGGATCCAAGAACCAATCCTTGATCCTACAGTCACAAATAGGTGAGTACAAATAGGAGAGTACACACACACACACACACACACACACACACACACACACACACACACACACACCCCACCAGTTGATTGACGGTTGAGAGGCGGGACCAAAGAGCCAGAGCTCAACCCCCGCAAGCACAATTAGGTGAGTACAATTAGGTGAGTACACAGTTGTGGTCAGACAGCCGTGGTGGGCAGAAGGGTCTGGGAAGCTCCTCCTCTGGGAAGCTAGAGAATTGGGAGGGATAATCAGTGTATATGCGTATATGAGTGTATATGAGTGATTGAATATCTAGTAAGCCCACTCAAACCACAAGAAAGTGAAGAAAAACAGTAGAAACAGCACCATTGAAAACAAGTGTTGAGTACATCGTGGCATTGTGGAATTGTGGAGCCGACTAGCGTGGACGTGACCTCACCAGCAGTGTAACGCCGGGACACCGGGACCTCACACCTGACGAGCCGTGTGGAGTGCTTTCTCGCCTGTTTGTGCTGCAGATTGTGCAAGGTATTGCAGTGTGCCTTTATTGGCTAGGTTTTTACTGCAATGACAAGATCAGGAAGGGGTTCAAGTTCAATCACCAGCAGGGACGAGGAGGAGGACAGATTTATTGACAAATTAATAGGTAAATTTGTAGAGAGAAGAAGCGATTGGATGGAGGATCTAATCCAAGGGATAAAAAGCGAGTTATTTCAGCAAATACATGATGCAGTGGAGAGGCAGAAACAGGAGCTTATGCTCTATATTCAGGAAGAGATTAGGAAGGGAAGAGACGACTGGGAGAGGGAATGTGCCCGGATCACAAACGAATTAGGAAGGATTAACAGCATGGCTAAGGACAGAGGATTAGTGGGGGATGGGTTAGTGAGTGCGGCTGGGATGGGGAATCTCCAGGGGAAGGGCTACCAGCATGATAGTGAATTATTAAATAGAAGGACCATTATAATACACGAATTATTTGAAACTGGGGCACCAATAAGACAAAAAAGGATAGAAATGGTAAAATATGAATTGAATGAAATATTGAGACATATTGGAGCAGGAATGGCATCAAACGAGGTGGACATCAGCCGCTGGGTTGGACCTTACAATTGTACCAAGAATAGACCTGTTTTGGTGCAATTCTCCAATGAGGAGGCTGTGGAGTACATAATGAGGAACAAACATTTACTCAGACGAAATGAAACCCATTACAATGTGTTTATTGAAAAGTTTAGGACGAAAGATCAGAAAATAGCCTACAAGAATAGATGGCAAGCATGACACTGTACCCCTAGCCTCTCAGGTAGCCTCACCTCCCAGGTCACCTCCCAGGTCACATCCACCCCAACTCAGCCCTCCTATACCTCCCCCCTGACTCAGCCCCCAAACCCCCCCCCCTGCCTCAGCCCCCCAAAACCCCCCTGCCCCTTCCACATTTGCACTTCCTCAACAACTCCCCTGCCCCTGCTACATCACACCTGTCAACGACCCCAGTGGGTCAAGCCATGCCCTTTCTAAACTCACCTTCCCATCCCCCCCTCCCCCACTACCCCCTCCTACTCCCCTGCCCCTTTATCCCATTGCCTTCAATTCCATCTGCTCCATCCCAGCTTCCACTGCATACCTCTTCCACTCACCCCCAAACCCCATCCAACCCTCACCCCTCCTATGCACCTCCAGCCCACATTTAACCCCCTCATCTTGTGACCCCCTAACACCTTCCCCAGCTCCCTCTTCTCCTCTTCTACCCCAAAATCGCCACCTACCCTTGATTCCCCCCCAAAATAGTACACCCTCTCTTCCACTCCCAGCACCCATGCTCCATTCTCCTCTCAGCCCTCTGCCCTCAATATCCCTCTCCCCCCAACCTCTCAACCTCTATCTGACTCTCAGTCTCACTTTCAACCCCCCTATGCCATTCAGATCCTCCCTAACTTTCAGACCCATTATGCCCTTCCTACCCCCCTAGATGCCTAGACCACATTCGCCTACCAAGCACTCCCAGGTACTCCCCCCAGACACCCCCACAGCCCCCACTCGCCCCCCAGACACCCCTCAGTACCCCCAGACCCCCAGTGAAAGGAGGAACTCTGGCACCAGAGTTTCAAAGAAGAGTCTCAAGGTTTGGTACACCAATGCTGATGGGGTATCCAATAAAGCAGAAGAGATAAAAGAAAGAGTTAGTGAGGCAGACCCAGACATAGGGCAATAGTGCAAACTAAAATAAATGGCATGATCTCGGATGCAATCTTTCCAGAGGGGGTACCAGGTGATAAGAAAAGAAAGGACACAGAGACAGGGAGGTGGAGTGGCACTCCTAATAAAGCGGAAATGGAAGTTTGATTAGCTGGAAAATCCGGGTACCAACGAAAGCATGAGCTCCATACATGGAACTCTGACAGCAGATGAGAAGAAGATTGTAATCTTGATACTCTACAATCCCCCACCAAACAGTAGAAGGCTCCAGGCAGGAGTATGAGGACAGCAACAAAGTATGTATAGATGAACTGCAGAGGGCAGCAACTTTAGCGCATAGAATGAGAGCGAAGCTGCTGGTCATGAGAGACCTAAATCACGGAGAGATAGATTGAGAAACGAGGAATCCCCATGGCGGGGAGGAGACTTAAGGAGCCAAGCTGGTAGACGTTATTAACAGGAATTTCCTAACACAGCATGTGAAGGAAGACACTAGGGAAAGAGGAGGGGATACGCCCAGCCTATTAGACCTCATTTTCACCCAGAATGTAGAAGACATCGAGCATTTGGAACATGAAATACCACTTGGAGCCAGTGACCATTGTGTCATAGTCTTTGACTACGTGAAGGAGCTTAAAATTGTGACCAAAGGACAAGAGGTCCGGGAAAGGAGACTTCATTACAGAAAAGGGGACTACAAGAGGATAAGGGACTACCTGGGAGAAGTCCAGTGGGACGAAACAATTAGAGGAAAAACAGTGCAAGGTATGATGAACCAAGACAGAGAAATGCAAGGAGGCTGAAGAGAGATTTATTCCAACAGTAAAGGAATAAAGCAGAAGGGAATATAATAACCCATGGTTTAATAGACAGTGTCAGGAAGCAAAAGTGAGAAGCAGGAGGGAGTGGAGGAAGTACAGAAGACAAAGGACAGAGGACAACAGGATTAGATGTAACAGAACTAGGAATGATTACATTAACATAAGACGCGTGTCGGAAAGAAATTATGAGAATGATATTGCAGTCAAAGCGAAAAAGCAACCTAAATTACTACATAGCCATATAAGAAGGAAGATGTCGGTAAATGACCAAGTGACAAGACTGAGGAAAACAGAAGGGGCGACAAGGAAATCTGCGAGGTACTGAATGCAAAATTCCATGGAGTGTTCACAACAGAGCCTGAGCAGCTCCCATTGTTAGAAGCGATTACCCAAGATGAAAGACTATCAAATATAGAGGTGACAACAGAGGAGGTAATGAAACAGTTGACAACACTGGATGCAAATAAAGCTGTTGGACCAGACAAAGTATCACCGTGGATACTTAAAGAGGCAGCGCAGGCTCTCAGCGTGCCTCTGGCAATGATCTTTAATGAGTCACTTATGTCGGGAGAAATGCCCAGTTGCTGGAAGGAGGCAAATGTCGTACCGATTTTCAAAATAGGTGATAGGGAGGAGGCACTTAACTACAGACCCGTATCACTGACAAGCATCCCCTGCAAAATACTTGAAAGAATAATTAGGCTCGGACTTGTTGAGCACCTGGAGAGCATTGGGTTTGTAAACAAGCACCAACATGGGTTCTGGACAGGGAAATCATGCCTAACAAACCTTTTAGAATTCTATGATAAAGTAACAAGGATAAGGCAGGACAGAGAAGGCTGGGCAGACTGCATATTTCTTGACTGCCAAAAGGCCTTTGATACAGTACCGCACATGAGACTGCTATACAAACTTGAGAGGCAGGCAGGAGTAAGCGGAAAGGTCCTAGCATGGGTGAGGAACTACCTAACAGAAAGGAGCCAAAGGGTAATGGTAAGGGGCGAAAAGTCAGACTGGCGAACAGTAACGAGTGGAGTACCTCAAGGATCGGTGCTGGGACCAATCCACTTTCTAATTTATCTAAATGATATGTTTACAGGAGTGGAATCATACGTGTCTATGTTTGTGGATGACGCAAAATTAATGAGAAGAGTTGTGACAGATGAGGATTGTAGGATCCTCCAAGAGGACTTAAACAGTTTGCAGAGATGGTCAGGGAAATGGCTACTGGAGTTCAACACCAGTAAATGTAAAGTTATGGAAATGGGATCAGGTGAAAGGCGACCAAAGGGACAGTACACAATGAAGGTGAACTGTCTACCTGTAACGATTCGAGAAAGAGACCTGGGAGTGGATGTGACACCTAATCTAACTCCTGAGGCACATATAAATAGGATAACGACAGCAACGTACTCTACTCTGGCAAAAATTAGAACTTCATTCAGAAACCTAAGTGAGGAAGCTTTTAGGGCGCTTAACACTTCCTACGTGAGACCAGTCTTAGAGTATGCCGCGCCATCATGGAGTACTCTGGTACTAGTCTGGTACTAGTACCAGACTAGTACCCGAGCTGAGAGGTATGAGCTACGAGGAGAGACTACGGGAATTAAACCTCACTTCGCTGGAAGACAGAAGAGTTAGGGGGGACATGATCACCACATTCAAGATTCTCAAAGGAATTGATAGGGTAGATAAAGACAGGCTATTTAACACAAGGGGCACACGCACAAGGGGACACAGGTGGAAACTGAGCGCCCAAATGAGCCACAGAGATATTAGAAAGAACTTTTTTATTGTCAGAGTGGTTGACAAATGGAATGCATTAGGAAGTGATGTGGTGGAGGCTGACTCTATACACAGTTTCAAGTGTAGATATGATAGAGCCCAATAGGCTCAGGAATCTGTACACCTGTTGATTGACGGTTGAGAGGCGGGACCAAAGAGCCAGAGCTCAACCCCCGCAAGCACAACTAGGTGAGTACAACTAGGTGAGTACACACACAGGGCCGGTGGCTGTGTGGACAGCACGCTTGATACGGAGTCATATGGACAGGGCTCGATTCCCGGGGCCGGCAGAAACAAATGGGCAGAGTTTCTTTCACCCTGATGTCCATGTTACCTAGCAGTAAATAGGTACATGAGAGTTAAACACCTGTTACGGCTGCTTCCTGGGGTGTGTGATAGAGTTGGGGAGAAAAAAGAAAAAAGTAGTAGTAGTTAGTAACAGTTGGTTGATTCACAGTTGAGAGGAGGACTGAAAGGCTCAACCCCCGCAAGCACAACTAGGTGAATACACACACACACACACACACACACACACACACACACACACACACACACACACACACACACACACACACACACACACACACACATCATTCAGAAACCTAAGTAAGGAGGCATTTAGGGCGCTTTACACTGCCTACGTGAGGCCAGTCTTAGAGTATGCCACCTCATCATGGAGTCCCCATCTGAAGAAGCATATAATGAAACTGGAAAAGGTTCAGAGGTTTGCAACGAGACTCGTCCCAGAGCTACGAGGGATGGGGTATGAGGAGAGCCTGAGGGAACTGTGCCTTACGACACTAGAAAGAAGAAGGGAGAGAGGGGACATGATTGGAAAGTATAAAATACTCAGAGGGATTGACAGAGTGGACATAGACGAAATGTTCACAGGGAATAGTAACAGAACGAAGGGACACGGATGTAAGCTTGAAACTCAGATGAGTCACAGAGATGTTAGGAAGTTTTTTTTAGCGTGAAAGTAGTGGGAAAATGGAATGCACTTCAGGAACAGGTTGTGGAAGCAAATACTATTCATAATTTTAAAATCAGGTATGATAGGGAAATGGGACAGGAGTCATTGCTGTAAACAACCGATGCTCGAAAGGCGGGATCCAAGAGTCAATGCTCGATCCTGCAGACACAACTAGGTGAGTACAACTAGGTGAGTACACACACACATATAGGGGAATGCCATGGGAAACAGAACTTAGAGACAAGACTGTGCAGGACATGATGGATTATGTCACCCAAAAGTGCCAGGAAGCTGCAGACAGGTTTATCCCCGTCCAAAAGGAGAAAAATGAAAAACAACAGAAAAACCCATGGTTCAACCAGGAATGTAAGGTAGCGAAACAACTGAGTAAAAGAACATGGAGAAACTACAGAAATAACAGAACACCAGAGAGCAGGGAGAGATACCAGAGGGCCAGAAATGAGTACATCAGAGTGAGGAGGGAAGCAGAGAGACAGTTTGAAAATGACATCGCGAGTAAAGCCAAGACCCAACCAAAGCTGCTCCACAGCCACATCAGGAGGAAAACAGCAGTGAAGGAACAAGTGATGAAGCTGCGAAAAGGGGAGAACAGATACACAGAGAATGACAAGGAGGTGTGTGAAGAACTCAACAAGAGATTCCAGGAGGTCTTCACAATAGAACAAGGAGAAGCCCCTGCACTAAATGAGGAGGCGGCAAACCAAGCAACCTTGGAGGAATTTGACCTCACCAGTGATGAGGTCAAAAGGTGTCTGCTAGAGCTGGATGTGACCAACGCTGTTGGGCCTGACAGAATCTCACCATGGATACTAAAGGAAGGTGCAGAAGCACTAAGCGTGCCATTCTCTATGGTGTATAACAGGTCACTGGAAACAGGAGACCTACCAGAAAGTTGGAAGACAGCTAAAGTAGTCCCAACATACAAGAAGGGTGACAGGCAAAATGCACTGAACTACAGGCTAGTTTAACTAACTTGTATACCATGGAATTTGATGGAGAAGATCGTGAGGAAAAGGCTCGAAGAGCATCTGGAGGGAAATAGCTTTGTAACACACCACTAACATGGGTTCAAAGATGGTAAATCATGCCTCACAGGTTTAATAGAATTCTATGACCAGGCAACAAAAATTAGGCAGAAAAGAGAAGGGTGGGCAGACTGCATTTTTCTGGACTGCCAGAAAGCCTTTGACACAGTACCCCATAAAAGGCTGTTAAAGTTGGAGCAACAGGCAGGAGTAAAAGGTAGGGTGCTCCAGTGGATAAGTGAGTACTTAAGCAACAGGAAACAGCGAGTAACTGTGAGGGGTGGGGTGGGGGGAAGGAAACATCAGAGTGGCGGGATGTCACGAGAGTCCCACAGGGCTCAGTACTTGGACCCATCCTGTTTCTAATATATGTGAACGATCTTCCGGAGGGTATAGACTCATTCCTCTCAATGTTTGCTGATGATGCAAAAATTACGAGAAGAATCAAGACGGATGAAGATAGATAGAGACTACAGGATGACCTGGACAAACTGGAGGAATGGTCTAGAAAATGGCTGCTAAAGTTCAACTCGGGAAAGTGTAAAGTAATGAAATTAGGCGAAAGGAGCAGAAGGCTGAATACAAGGTACCGTCTGGGAGGTAAAATCCTGCAAGAGTCAAATAGAGAGATAGATCTGGGGGTTGATATCACACCTAACCTGTCCCCAAGGCCCACATCAAAAGGATATCATCAGCGGCATATGCTAGGTTGTCCAACATAGTAACTGTCTTTAGAAATTTGTGTAAGGAATCGTTCAGGACCTTGTATACCACGTATGTCAGACCAATCCTGGAATATGCAGCTCCAGCCTGGAGTCCATACCTAGTTAAACACAAGACAAAGTTAGAAAAGATTCAGCGGTATGCTACCAGGCTCGTCCCGGAACTGAGAGGAATGAGCTACGAGGAAAGGCTAAAGGAGTTGAACCTCACGTCCCTGGAAAACAGAAGAGTAAGGGGAGACATGATAACCACCTACAAAATTCTCAGGGGAATTGACAGGGTGGACAAAGACAAACTCTTCAGCACGGTTGGAACACGAACAAGGGGACACAGGTGGAAACTTAGTACCCAGATGAACCACAGAGACGTTAGAAAGAATTTTTTCAGTGTCAAGATAATTAACAAATGGAATGCACTAGGAAGTGATGTGGTGGAGGCTGACTCCATACACAGTTTCATTTATAGGTATGATAGAACCCAACAGGCTCAGGAATGTGTACAGCACTAGATGAGTGCAACTAGGTGAGTACACTTACACAAGAACGGCTAAAGGAGAGTTTGACCCTAGCAAATGTAATGTATTGAAGATAGGTGTAGGGAGCAGGAGACCAGATACAAGGTATCATTTGGGAAATGAAATACTTCTACAGTCAGAGAGAGAAAGACCTGGGAGTTGATATCACGCCAGACCTATCCCCTGAAGGTCATATGAAGTGGAAAACATCAGCTGCATATGCCAGGGGGGCCAACATTAGAACGGTCTTTACAGACTTGTGTAAGGAATTATTCAGAACTTTGTATACCACATATGTCAGACCAATCCTGGAGTATGCGGCTCCAGCATGGAGTCCATATCTAGACAAGCATATGACTAAGCTGGAAAAAGTTCAAAGGTTTGCCACCAGACTATTACTCGAACTGAGGGGTATGAGCTACGAGGAGAGACTACGGGAATTAAACCTCACGTCACTGAGACACAGAAGAGTTAGGGGGACATGATCACCACATACAAGATTCTCAGCGGAATTCACAGGGTAGATAAAGACAGACTATTTAACACCAGGAGCACACGCACTAGGAGACACAGGAGGAAATTGAGTGCCCAAATGAGCCTTAGAGACATCAGAAAGAACTTTTTCAGTGTCAGAGCAGTTAATAAATGTAATGCATTAGGGAGTCATATGGTGGAGGCTGACTCCATACACAGTTTCAAGTGTAGATATGATAGAGGGCAGTAGGTTCAGGAACCTGTACACCAGTTGATTGACAGTTGAGAGGCGGGACCAAAGAGCCAGAGCTCAACCCCCGCAAGCACCACTAGGTAAGTACAACTGGGTAAGTACATGCGCGCGCGAGAGAGAGAGAGAGACGTCACCAGTGGAGTCCCACAGGGTTCAGTCCTTGGACCTATACTGTTTCTGATATATGTAAATGATCTCCCAGGCGGTATAGACTCGTTCCTCTCAATGTTTGCTGATGATGCAAAAATTAAGAGGAGGATTAAGACTGAGGAAATAATAGGAGGCTACAAGATGACCTAGACAGACTAAATGAATGATCCATCAAATGGCTACTAAAGTTCAACCCGAGTAAATTGCAAGGTAATGAAACTGGGCTATGGAAACAGGAGGCCAGACACAGGATACCGATTGGGAGATGAAGTACTTCAAGAAACTGACAGATAAAATGATCTTGGACACACAGAAATCACAGTAGCGTAATGCATCAAATGGACAAATTCACATGGGCCGTGACGCGGATTCGAACCTACGTCCGAGAGCATCCCAGACGCTGCCTTAATCGACTGATCCACGACATGGTTAAAAAAGAGTTGAAACCAGAAGTTCTACTGAACTTATTTGGATCCTGCAGCTTCTCTGAGACACAAACCAGGGTTTTAAACAACTTCCCCATGCACTCGAGCTATGTCGATAGAATTGGATGCCTATCGGAAGTAGCAACAAGAAACCTCTTGAGACAACATGTCAAGGGACCCACAAGAATGAGAAGCAATGACGAACCAGCTAGACTCGACCTGATATTCACCTTGAATGAGTCAGAAATAACAGAGACAAATTTAAAGTCCCCTTAGGAATGAGTGACCACTGTATATTGACATTTGAGTTTTTGGTAGAGGTAGGGATAACCTATCCAAGGATGGGTTCGGATGGGAAAAGGCTAAATTGCCGAAGAAGAAAATATGACGAGATGAGGAACTTCCTAATGGGAATACCATAGGAAATAGAACTCAGAGAAACGACTGTACAGGATATGATGGACTATGTCATCCAGAAGTGCCAGGAAGCTGCAGACAAGTTTACCCAAAAGGAGAAAATATAATGCAACAGAAGAATCCATAGTTCACTCTGGAATGTAAGGTAGCGAAGCAATTGAGTAAAAGAACATGGAGAAACAAGAGGAACAACAGAACACCAGAGAGCAGGGGAAAGATACCAGAAGACAGTTCCTCAGAGAAATGAGTTCCTCGGAGTGAGGAGAGAAGCGGAGAGCAACAGTACGAAAATGACATTGCGAATAAAGCTAAGACCCAACCAAAATTGCTCCACAGCCACATCAGGAGGACAAAAGCAGTGAAGGAACAAGTGATAAAACTGAGAATAGTGGAAAACAGATAAACAGAGAATGACAAGGAGGTGTGTGAAGAACTCAACAAGAGATTCCAGGAGGTCTTCACAAAAGAACAAGGAGAAGCCACTGCACTAAATGAGGAGGCGGCAAACCAAGCAGCCTTGGAGTAATTTAACTTCACCGGTAGTGAGGTCAAAAAATCTGTTGGGAGCTGAATGTAACAAAGGCTGTTGGGCCTGATAGAATCATCACCATGGGCAAAAGAGGGTGCAGAAGCACTAAGTGTACTACTCTCTATGGTGTATAACAGGTCAATGGAACCTGTATAACTGGAGACCTCCAGGAAAACTGGAAGACAGCTAATGTAGTCCCAATATACAAAAACGGTGACATACAAGAGGCATTGAACTACAGGCCGGTTTCCCTAACTTGTATACCATACAATATGAGGAGAAAATCGTAAGGCAATTGCTTGTAGAACATCTGGAGGGAAATAGCTTTATAACACTCCAACATGGGTTCAGAAATGGTAAATCGTGCCTCACTGGTTTAATAGAATTCTATGACCAAGCAACAAAATTTAGGCATGAAAGAGAAGGGTGGGCAGACTGCATTTTCTTGGACTGTCAGAAAGCCTTTGACACAGTATCGCATAAAAGGCTGATACAAAGTTGGAGCAACAGGCAGGCGTAAAAGGTAGGGTTCTCCAGTGGATAAGAGTATCACAGTTAACAGGAAACAGCAAGTAACTGTGAATGGGGGAGGGGGGGAACATCAGAGTGGCGAGATGTCACCAGCAGAGTCCCACAGGGCTCTGTACATGGACCCATCCTTTTTCAAATATATGTAAACGATCTTCCAGAGGGTATAGACTCATTCCACTCAACGTCTGCTGATGATGCAAAAATTATAAGAATCAGCACAGCTGAAGAAAGACAGAGACTACAGGACGACCTGGACAAACTGGGGGAACTTTTGTAAATAATGGTCCAGGACCTTGTATACCATATATGTCAGGCCAATCCTGGAGTATGCAGCTCCAGCCTGGAGTACATACCTTATTAAACACAAGACAAAGAAGAGATTCAGTGGTATGCCACCAGACTAGTACCAGAACTGAGAGGTATGAGCTACGAGCAGATTCTACGGGAATTAAACCTTACGTCGCTGGAAGACAGAAGAGTTAGGGGGACATGATCACCACATGCAAGATTCTCAAAGGAATTGATAGGGTAGATAAGGACATGCTATTAACACAAGCACACACACTAAAGGACACAGGAGGAAATTGAGTGCCCAAATGAGCTACAGAGATATTAGAAAGAACTTTTTTATTGGCAGTTTTAGTTTTAGTGTCATGTTAACAGATGGAATGCATTAGGAAATGATATGGTGGAGGCTGACTCCATACACAGTTTCAAGTGTAGATATGATAGAGCACAGTAGGCTCAGGAACCTGTACACTAGTTGATTGACAGTTGAGAGGCGGGACCAAAGAGTTGATGAACCAAAGGAGATGGTTATTCAGGCTGTGAAGTTTTCAGTGACTACATAACAGGTCCCTTAGCAATAGGAGGACTAAAACTTATAATAGTAGTCATATATAACCCCCCACCAAATGACAGAAGACCCTGACAGGAATATGATAGAAAAAAACATGGTCACCATTAATATAATAAAGTGAGCAGCTTCTGTCGGTAGCAGGAATGGATCTGGACTATTAATCATGTGAGACTTCAACCACGGGTAGGTAGAATGGGAGAACAGAGACCCACATGGAGGACCAGACACATGGAAAGCTAAGCTGATGGACGTGGCGACAAGAAACTTTCTAAGCCAACACATCAAGGTACCGACAAGAATGAGAGGGAAAGATGAACCAGCTATGCTTGAACTGATATTTACCATAAATGAGTGGGATATTTAGGGAAGATAAGTTGGAAGCCCCTTGGGAATTAGTGATCACAGTGAATTGATCTTTGAGTACCTGATTGAGCTAGGATTTATCTCCCCCCAAAAAAACTAGGAAACAAAGGGCTGGCGTTCCGAAAGGGAAATTATGAGGATGAGAAAATTCCTAAAGGATGTACATGGGACACAGAACTCAGAACTAAGTCCGTGCAAGACATGATGGACTATGTCACCCAAAAGTGTCAGGAGGCTGTGAACAGGTTTGTTTTACGGCCCAAAAGGAAAAATCCGAGAAGCAAAACAGAATGCATGGTATAATAGAGCATGTATGGAAGCAAAGGAACTGAACAAAAGGGCGTGGTGAAACTTCCGAAATAACAGAACTCCAGAAAGCAGAGAGAGATACCTGAGAACCAGGAATGAGTATGTTAGTGTGAGAAGAGACGAAGAGAAAAATTATGAAAATTATATAGCAAATTAAGCCAAGACCAAACCTAAGCTATTTCACAGTCACATCAGGAGGAAAACAAGAGCGAAAGAACAGGTGATGAAACTTAGAATGGGTGAGGACAGGTATACAGAGTGACAAAGAGGTGTGTGAAGAACTCAACAAGAGGTTCCAGGAGGTCTTCACAACAGAACGAGGTAGGTCACTCTGCTAGGAGATGTGACAGGAAACCAGGCGGCCTTGGAGGGGTTCGAAATTACAAGAGAGGAGGTCAAGAGACACCTGAGGGATCTGGACGTGAGTAACGCTGTTAGCCCGGATGGAATCTAACCATGGGTATTGAAATAGTGTGCAGGAGCGCTTTGCTTGCCACTCTCCATAGTATATAGTAGGTCACTGGAGACGGGAGACCTACCAGAAATATGGAAGACGGCTAATGTGGTCCTACTATACAAAAAGAGTGACAGGCAAGAAGCATATGATAAAATAACTAGAATAAGGCAGGATAGGAAAGGATAGGCAGACTGCATATTTATAGACTGCCAAAAAGCCTTTGATACTGTACCGCACTGGAGACTGCTATTCAAACTTGGGAGGAAGGCGGGAGTAAGCGGGAAGGCCCTGGAATGGGTAAGGAATTACCTAACAGGAAGGAGCCAGAGAGTAACGGTAAGGGGCGAGAAGTCGGACTGGAGAACAGTAACGAATGGAGTACCTCAAGGATCGATGCTGGGACCATTTCTATCTATATAAATAAAAATGGAAATGTTCGTTTGTTCATAATCGATAATCTCTGAAAGTTTTTCACCGGTTGCTTTGAAATTTTCACACATCCTTCCATTCCCATCGATCGAGTTTTTATATACATACTATATAGATGTCACATCTGTGACGGAGAAAAAAAAATGATTTTTTTGAAAAACTGTGTTCTTCAGGTGTTTTTCATGTGAGGGAAATCTTCGAAACCTCTTTACCGATTGCTTTGAAATTTTGACACAACGTTGCATTTGAAAAGGCGTGTGTTTTTATATACCTACTATATACATGCCTCACCTGTGACAGGAAAAACATGCTTTTTTTGAAAAACACCGGCATCTGTTGGAGGTAGGAGCAATGCTCGCTGTAATCTCCAAAAGTTCTTTACCAATTGCTTTGAATTTTAACACAACGTCCGTTCGAACACGCTCATGTTTTTATATACCTACTACATAAATGCCACACCTGTGAGAAGTAAAAACGTTTTTTTTTTAAACAGCGCCATCTGTTGAACATAATAGCTACACACACAATACTAAATATGTTATGATTCCATTTCAATGTTTCCGATTGCATTGATGACTTGAATTTTCATATATTACAATTTATTTTCGTTTTGATTGAATTATTTTGAGTGACATTGCGTTAAAATTGAGCTGTGTTGTTTACAATACCGTTCATTTAGTAAGTATAAGTATAGATGCCACACCTGTGACTGCTATAAATATTCTTTTTTTAAGAAACAACACAATCTGTTGCATGTAAGAGCAACTCACTCTATCCTTTCCGATTGCATTGACAATTTTAATTTTCATAGATTTCGATTTATTTTCATTTTGATTTAATTATTTTGTGAGACGTTGCATTACGAATTGAGCTGTGTTGTTTACCGTAATATTCATTTCTTGAGTATAGTTTATTTTTTTTACTTCTAACTTTTTTATTTTTTTAGCTGTTTTTCTTATATATCAGTGATGGGAACATCAGATCATTTGGGAATGTATCGGACAAGGGAGTGGGGAATGGTGGGGAGGACGACGAGGCAGGGTAGGAGGTAATTATGGGGAGGACTAGGGGACGGGGGAGGAGGATTGGAGGGATGACGAAAGGACAGGGGAGTGGGAAATGGTGGGGGGGGGACGAGGGGACGGGGGAGGAGGATTGGAGGGATGACGAAAGGACAGGGGAGTGGGAAATGGTGGGGGGGGGGGACGAGGGGACGGTGGTGTGGGGAATGGTTAGGAGGACGAGGGCACGGAGAGGCGGGTGGATGGTGGAGAGGACAAAGAAACGGGGTAGGGGGGAATGGTGGGAGGGACGAGGGGACGGGGAAAGAGAGAATGGTGGGAAGGACTGAGAGACTGGGGAAAGTGTTACTGTGGCTCAGCAACGCACATGCGTTGCTGAGCCACAGCAACGCGTGGCCGGGTACAGCTAGTTTCTAATATACGTCAATGATAGGTTTACAGAAGTGAAGTCCTATATGTCGATGTTTGCGAATGATGTAAAATTAATGAGAAGAGTTGTGACCGATGAAAATTGTAGTCAAGTCCTCCAAGAGGACTTGAAGAGGTTGCAAAGATGGTCAGTGAAATGGCTTTTCTCGTGTTGAACTGGAGTTCAACACGAGCAAATGTAAAGTTATGGAAAGGGATTAGGTGACAGGAGACCAAATGGAATGTAGACAATGAAGGGAAAACTGCCTACCTGTAACGATTCGAGAAAGAGACCTGAGAGTGGACGTAACACCTAATCTAACTCCTGAGGCACATATAAATAGGATAACATCAGAAGCGTACTCTACACTGTCAAAAGCTAGAATATCTTTCAGAAACCTAAGTGAGGAGGCTTTTAGGGCGCTTTACACTGCCTACGTGAGACCAGTCTTAGAGTATGCCGCGCCATAATGGAGTCCCCACCTGAAGAAACACATAAGAAACTGGAAAAAGTTCTGAAGTTTGCAACTAGACTCGTTCCAGCGTTACGAGGGCTGGGGTATGAAGAGCACCTAAAGGAACTGAATCTGACAACACTAGCAAAAAGAACGGAGAGGGGAAATATAATAGGAACATATAAAATACTCAAGGGGATTGACAGAGTGCACAAAGACGAAATGTTCACAGGGAATAGTAACAGAATGAGGGAAACTGGGTGGAAACTCAGATGAGTCACAGAGATGTTGGGAAGTTTTCTTTTAGCGTGAGAGTAGTGGAAAAATGGAATGCGCTTAAAGAGCAGGTTGTGGAAGCAAACTATTCATAATTTTAAAACTATATGTGATACGGAAATAGGACCGGGGTCATTGCTGTAAACAACCGATGGCTCGAAAGGCGAGATCCAAGAGTCAACGCTCGATCCTGCAGACACAAATAGGTGGGTACACACGCCCACGCCCTCCCGCTTGCCTGTAGCAAGCCACTCCCCACAATGCACAGGCACACACGCACGCACACTCAAACGCACGTACACGCACTCCCCCTTGCCTGTAGCGAGCCACTCCTCACCACTACTCGTCCGCAAAGTGACCCGTCAGCCTGGCACTGTCGCAGTCGTTCAACCATATCACAAAATAGTTACTGTAAAAACTTTATGGAAAAAAGTAAAGGCCACGTGATGAATGTGTTAAAGGTGCGAACATTCTGTGACAAAATTTAATCCGCAATTTTTGTCACAGAATGACTCGGTTTGTATCTGTTCCGACATTGTGGAAGATATAGAAGCTGAAGAGAAGGCAGACAGAGCATCCAGGAGAGGAGCGACTCACCACATCTACCATCAGTAAACTAGAATGATAGTAATAGTCATGTATTAGTAGAAGCAACATTGCCTGTAGTACGTTTTGAGGGAGTGTCTCGTCTTAACACAAGCAACAGTTGAGCTACAGACAAAAGTATGATAGAACAGCGAGCAAGAGGAAGAACCAGGATAGAGGAGATAATAATGATAGAGAAGAAACAATGGAACAATGTCAGGAAATGGAACCTCCATAAGAGGTTCACCAGTGTTCAACTAGGAAGGCAAAAATTTGCGGAAATTCACGAAAGGGTGAAAGGGAAAACTGGAGTGGTCAGTCAGGAACTAGAAGCAACCTTAACAGAAGTGATGAACTCTGGAGTATCTGCCATAAAAGAAGTAAAACACATTTGTGGGAAATATGAACGATGAATAAAATATACTTGGGAATAACGATAGAATAAATACAGAGGAAGAGGAAGGAAAGACAAAAGAACAGGAAGGACGGGCAACGACAGATGGAATAAAAAAATTATATGAATGTGACTGATAATTGGGGAAGAGAAAACAATGAAACTCAAAGATCAGAAAGAAATCATATAATTAAATAAACCACTGTAATAGATAGCGTAAGATCCCGACAGGTTGTGAAATGTTCGAGGCAGCAGTTGGAGAAGAACTCAGTAATAATCAATAGCCTACCAGAGGCAGAGAGACTCGTGCTGAAGGATACGAGGCAAGAACAAGGAGATCACAACTCTTCTCACTGAAATACAACAGACAGGCTACTCTAGCAGCGAGGGACACTGAGCGTTGCTGTAGGCTTCCTAAGTCCAAAATGGACGGAATCAATTAATTAAAACAATCTACCAGAGTGTTACTCAAGTGTGATATATACCAACAATGAAGGAGGGACATATGATCTTATCATGAAATATAGAATCATTCTCCAAGACGTGTCACATGAGGATAGTGAGGAAATGAAGCATATCACATAAAAAGTAAGTAAATAACTCAAGTTGAGCAGATAGCGGCCAAAACAGTGCACAAGAACAGGAACGTCAGGCATCAGAGAATCTAATCCAAGAAAATTGGGATTCAAACCAGGTTATCAAGGCGCCATCCACAGGAGCAGGAGACGAGACACTCTACCCCAAGAGAATTGGTCATAGACCAAACGGTCCACTAACCCTTTCGAAAACGTAGCAGCATATTAGAGTTACAAGAAAGGTTGGCAGGAGAAGAACAACAAAAACTATAGCATTAACGGAAATGAAAATGAAAAGTGTTATAGATAATGCAACCTTTCCACCAGGATATCAAGAAATAGGTACAGGGGTGAACAGGGGTGGAGGTGGTGTAGTCTTACTTCTACATCTATATAACACCTTTAAGGAAGCATAAGTATTAGAGGAAGTCAATTAGCAAGAGTACAAATTAAGAAGAGCAATAGTTGGCGAAATGAAGATATTGAAAACCGTGAGCTACAATCCTCAATCAAAGAACAAAACGCTTATGAAAAGATACGACAAATGCATCGAGACTTGCCTGAGTGTAATTGAAAAGAGCATCCCGGCGGCGATGACAGGACATGGGAAGAAAAACTGTAAGACATTGCAAATAAACTTTTTATAAAGGGACCATATTATAGACGCAACACTGAATAAAGGGAGAGGAACTTCCAGAAACATTAGTCAACTTGTTTACCTAAAATTAGGCAGATATAAAAAGAGGGAGTATAGGTGCCCCTTAGGAGCTAGAGATTACTGGATTATCATGCTTCAGAAAATAATTGAATTAAAGATGTTTATTTTATCTGAGAGCAGGTACAGTGGGAGAGAGAGCTTGAAGGTAAGGCAACACATGAAAAGATAAATTCATTGTTCACAAACATGCACATTGCAGTGGAAACAGTTCCTCTAACTGAAGCAGATAGGCATCCTTCAGTCTCGGGAGACTATGGAGTTGCGCCCTGGTTGTCAATCCTGGTGCAGCGTCTGGTGTGACTGATGAGGCCAATCCCAGAGTGGCAGTCCATCCCACACTGAGCACAAATGAAGTCTGATTCTGGTCTTTCTTCCTGGCTACCGGCTATCCTTATTAGTTATGTTTTGTTAGGAAAACA
Source organism: Procambarus clarkii (assembly GCF_040958095.1). Taxonomy (NCBI): domain Eukaryota; kingdom Metazoa; phylum Arthropoda; class Malacostraca; order Decapoda; family Cambaridae; genus Procambarus; species Procambarus clarkii. Next base: position 29,303,111 of record NC_091186.1, read on the forward strand.
TTTTATTGGCATGGTAATGGAATTGCTGGTTTGTCTGGAGAATTTAATGGAAGACTTCGAGGCTGGAGGAGAAGAAGTGTATGCTGAACTCTGAAGTGGAGCAGAACTCAAGGGTGTGGAGTTGATCTTTAAGCAGTGTAGGGTGGACCTACATTGGTGGTGGACTTCAAGGAAGAGAACATAGAATCATGTGGGCATATTAATGTATAAGGGGAGTGCTTGATTGCTTATTGGCATTAAGATGCAGTGTAAAGTGAGAGATTGATTTCTTTTAGTGTTGGGCATACTTATGTAGATGTTCCAGGCATTTCAGCCTCAAGCAGAGATTCATATTCTTTTATGGTTGAATATATATTATTGTTGTGCCATGTTTTTCAAGGCCTAAGCAATGAGGGGGGGGGGGCAGTAGGTTGTGCGTAAAGAGTCGAGCAGCAGCCTGATAGTAGTTGGTGAAATCAGGATATGATATTGGAGTGCTACCAGCATGAAGCAGGTTAAAGTATTGTATAGCAGTAGTATATTATATGTCTTTTTTTGTGTACGTTTTTATGTATTAAATGTTTGATAACAGCTGGTCTTTGCTCTTGTCCTGGTGAGGTATCCCGGTAAGTGAGAGATAGAGGGGCTCATGGTTGCAGACAAGGTGACAGTGGACAATAATACGTTGAAAGGGGATTTAGATCATCCCAAACAAGGAGAGAGTGGGGAGTCATGGCGATTCTA